>NW_025215018.1:36923-40243 GCF_004010195.1 Chiloscyllium plagiosum
ACCCCAGTGCATTGATCTGTAAACCAGGAGCAGATAACCTCACAGCATGGAGGACCTGTACCCCACCACAGTGGATTGATCTGTAAACCAGGAGCAGTTACCCTCCCAACATGTAAAACTGTGTACACTAGCCCAGCACATTGATCTGGAAACCAGGAGCAGTTACCCACCGAGCAAGTCGGACTGTGCATACCACCCCAGTGCATTGATCTGTAAAGCAGGAGCAGATAACCTCACAGCATGGAGGACCTGTACCCCACCACAGTGGATTGATCTGTAAACCAGGAGCAGTTAATCTCCCAGCATGTAGGACTGTGTACACAAGCCCAGTGTATTGATCTGTAACCCAGGACCAGCTACCCTCCCTTCATTTAGGAAATTGTACACCAACCCAGTGCATTGATCTGTAAACCAGGAGCAGTTACCCTCCCAACATGTAAAACTGTGTACACTAGCCCAGCACATTGATCTGGAAACCAGGAGCAGTTACCCACCGAGCAAGTCGGACTGTGCATACCACCCCAGTGCATTGATCTGTAAACCAGGAGCAGATAACCTCACAGCATGGAGGACCTGTACCCCACCACAGTGGATTGATCTGTAAACCAGGAGCAGTTAATCTCCCAGCATGTAGGACTGTGTACACAAGCCCAGTGTATTGATCTGTAACCCAGGAGCAGCTACCCTCCCTGCATTTAGGAAATTGTACACCAACCCAGTGCATTGATCTGTAAACCAGAAGCAGTAACCCTCCCTGCATGTAGGATTGTGTACACAACCCAAGTGCATTGATCTGTAAACCAGGAGCAATTACCCTCACTGCATATAGGACTGTGTACACCATGCCAGTGCATTGATCTGTAAACCAGTAGCAGTTACCCTCCCAGCAAGTAGGACTGTGTACACCACCACAGTGCATTGATCTGCAAACCAGAAGCAGTAACCCTCACTGCATAGAGGACTGTGTACACCACAATAGTGCATTGATATGTGAACCAGGGGCAGTTACCCTCCCAGCATGTAGGACTGTGTACACAACCCAAGTGCATTGATCTGTAAACCAGGAGCAACTACCCTTACTGCATATAGGACTGTGTACACCATCCCAGTGCACTAATCTGTGAAACAGAAGCCGTTACCCTCCCAGCATTTGGAACTCCGTACTCCGCCCCAGTGCATTTGTCTGTAAACTAGGAGAAGTTATCCTCCTAGCATGTAGGATTGGGTACCCCACACTAGTGCATTGACATGTAACCAAGGAGCAGTTAACCTCCCAGCATGTAGAGCTGTGTACACCACCCGAGTGCATTCATCTGTAAACCTGGAGTAGTTACCCTCCCAACATGTAGAACTGTGTACACCACCAGGAGCACTTACACTCCCAGCACGTAGGACTGTGTACCACCAACTTACAGCATTGATGAGTAAACCAGGAGAAGTTACCACCCCACACCCAACATGTAGATCTGTGTACCCCTCCCCAGTACATTGATCTGTAAACCAGGTGCAGTTAACCTCCCAGCATGTAGGACTGTGTACACCATTCCTGTGCACTCATCGGTAAACCAGGAGCAGTTACCCACCCAGCATGTAAGACTGTGTACACCACCCCAGTGTATTGATCTGCAAACCAGGAGTAGTTACCCTTCCTTCATGCAGGACTGTGTACACCACCCAGTGCATTGATCTGTAAACCAGGAGCAGTTACCCTCCCAGCATGGACAACTGTGTACACCACCCCAGGGCATTGTTCTGTAACCCAGGCGCAGTTTCCCTCCAAGCAGGTGGAGCTGTGCACCGAACCCCAGTGCATTGAACAGCAAACCAGAAGCAGTTACAGTCCCATTATGTAGGATTTTGTACACCACCCCAGTGCATTGATGTGTAAACCAGGAGCAGTTCCCCACCCAGCAAGTAGGACTGTGTACACCACCGCAGTGCATTGATCTTTAAACCAAGAGCAGTTACCCTCCCAGTATGTAGGACTGTGTACACCACCACACTGTATTGATCTGTACATCAGGCGCAGTTCCCCTCCCAGCATGTAGGACTGTGAAACCCACGCCAGTGCATTGATCTGTAAACCAGGAGCAGTTACTCTCCCAGCCTGCAGGACTGTGCACACCACCCCTGTGCATTGATCTGAAAACGAGGAGCAGTTACCCCTCCCCAGCATGTCGGACTGTGTACACCACCTCAGTGCATTGACCTATAACCCCGGAGCAGTTAACCCCAACATGTAGACCTGTGTACACCACGCCAGTGTATTGATTTGTAAACCAGGAGCAGTTACCCTCTCTGCATGTAGGACTGTGGACACCACCCAGTGCATTAATCTGTAAACCAGGAGCAGTTACCCTCCCAGCATGTAGGACTGTGTACCCCACCCCATTGCCTTGACCTGTAACCCTGGGGCAGTTACCCCCCAACAGTTAGAGCTGTGTACATCACCCCAGTGTATTGATTTGTAAACCAGGAGCATTTATATTCCCTGCATGCAGGACTGAGTACAACATCCCAGTGCATTGATCTGTAAACCAGGACCAGTTACCCTCCCAGCATGTAGGACTGTATACCCCATCCCAGTGCATTGATCTGTGACCCTGGAGCGTTAACCCCCCCCCCCCCAACATTTAGAGCTGTGTACATCACCCCAGTGTATTCATCTGTAAACCAGGAGCAGTTATACTCCCTGCATGCAGGACTGAGTACAACATCCCAGTGCATTGATCTGTAAACTAGGAACAGTTACTTACCCAGCATCTACAGCTATGTACACCACCCTAGTTTATTGATCTGTAAACCAGTGGCAGTTACCCTCCCTACATGTAGTTTTGTGTACACCAGCCCAGGGCATTGACCTGCAAACCAGGAGCAGTCACCCTCCCCGCATGTAGGGGTGTGTACACCACCCCAGTGCATTGATCTGTAACCCAGGAGCAGTTACCCCACCCCCCAGCATGTAGAGCTGTGTACAACACCCCTGTGTATTGATCTGTAAACCAGGAGCAGTTACCCTCCCAGCATGTAGGGCTGTGTACACCACCACAGTGCATTGATGTGTAAACCAGGATCAGTTACCCTCCCGGCATGTAGGACTGTGTACACCACCCCAGTGCATTGATCTGTAACCCAGGAGCAGTTACCCCACCCCCCAGCATGTAGAGCTGTGTACAACACCCCTGTGTATTGATCTGTAAACCAGGAGCAGTTACCCTCCCAGCATGTAGGGCTGTGTACACCACCACAGTGCATTGATGTGTAAACCAGGATCAGTTACCCTCCCGGCATGTAGGACTGTGTACACCACCCCAGTGCAT
>NW_025215018.1:57689-59000 GCF_004010195.1 Chiloscyllium plagiosum
ACCTGACACTTTCTGTGTCCCTCTCTCTATCTGTGTCACTCGCTCTCTCTATCCCCCTCACTCTGTGTCCCTCACTCTCTGTGTCCCTCTCTCTGTCTCCATTTCTCTCTGTGTCTCCTCTCTCTGTGTGCCCCCTCTCTCTGTGTCTCCCTGTCTCTCTCTCTCTGTCTCCCTCTCTCTCCCTGCCTCTCCCTCTCCCTGCCTCTCTCTGTCTCCTTGCCTGTCGCTTTGCCCACCTCCCCTCAAACAGCGGAGCCCCGCTCCCACAGCCACAGCCGCTGAAAGCGCCAGCCTCGACAAGTGCTTTGCTCGGAGGCAGCCCTCTACACACACACACACACACACAGGGAGGCAGGCAGACACAGACACACACGAACACGCAGAGAGAGCAGGTCGATCAGGGCTGGAGTGGAGCGGTATAGGGGGGGGGGGGGGCGGTTTGTTCACAGATCGAATATCCCAAACAGCCCATTCCTCAGTGCACTTCCTCAGCGCCATCTTTTGCTCCCTGTTCAGGCTCAGGAGCCCAGAGAAGGGGGTGGGGGGTGGTTTTGGGGGAGGAGGCTGTTCTCGAGTTGACAGATCGAATCCGATCCGATCCGATTATGCCGTTTCCAGGAGCTCGGCAGCTTTAGGACGAGTTGAGGGCTCAGGTTCTCGACGCTGGATATGGGTTAGTAAGTAGCAAAACGGCGATATCTTTTTCTTCCCCGCAACGTCTGGGAGGTAGAAGCGGAGGGAGGGGAGAGGGTTGTTTCTTTTGTGACCGATTTCAATCATTGCCACGGAACCGAGAGAGAGAGAGAGAAAGTCGTGTACGTGTTTAGTGAGAAGGAGTTGATGGTGCAATTCGGTTGTTTAAAAAAAAGTCCGTCTTTTTTTTTGGTCGAATTGGAGTGGAGCTAGAGAGCCTCTAGCATCGGATTCCAGCAGCTGCAGCGATCCAGCCCAACTCGCATTGTATCTGAGACGCGTTTACCGAGGGAGCAAGGAGCGTGTGGACGCTGCAACAGATTCCACTTCTTGTAACCTTGTACATCCCTGTCTCTCTCTCTCATTTATATATACACACGCACACACACACAAAACAAGCCACTGCAACATGACAGACCTGATCTTGTCGACATGTGAAGAAGGCTTCTGGATCACTGAGAGCGGATCGAACGATAAAATGAAGTAAACGGTGCGATCGAGGTAAAGGAAAGTGGATTGATTTGACAGGAGCCCGTAACGTGGCTGTTGGACTGGTTTGCAGGGACACGCGAAGCCTTTATCAGAGGAATGATGTGTTTTTTTTTGCGGAGGGCAATG
>NW_025215019.1:0-18066 GCF_004010195.1 Chiloscyllium plagiosum
CTGTCTGAGCAGAATTTATCTTCAATTAAATGTTGGAAATACTGATTCTGTATCTCTTTAATTCTTAGCATAAATTGTTCACTGATCACATAGTTGTTCCTCCCTCTGATTCTGTCTGAAGCTGAGTAAGATGCTTTAAGATTATTCATAACTTTGCTGTCCTATTTGACCCTGAGATCATCTGATTTCATATCTGCTATTGTAGATGGTGCACAATGCTACTACCGAGCATGAGTGGAGGAGGGAGTGGGTGTTCGTGGATGTGGTGCCAATCAAATTTAAAATCTTCATCTTTGTTTTTTAAACTCTTAGCTCATCCCTCTTATCTCTATACTTGTCCCATAGAGTCATAGGGATGTACACATGGAAACAGACCCTTCGGTCCAACCCGTCTGTGCCGACCAGATATCCCAACCCAATCTAGTCCCACCTGCCAGCACCCGGCCCATATCCCTCCAAACCCTTCCTATTCATATACCCATCCGAATGCCTCTTAAATGTTGCAATTGTACTAGCCTCCACCACGTCCTCTGGCATTTTGTGCAGCCCTGATTTTAAATTGCTTTCTGTTTCCTGTTACTGTTGCTTTGGTTCTGAATTCCAGAAATTCTTCCCTAAGCCTCTTCATCACTCTTGCTGTTTCTTCTTATAGTAATGAGAAAATTAGGCAAGCTTGATACTAGTTAAGGCCTGCCTTGATAGACTAATACTTTTAATTTTAATAATGTGAGTAGAAGAGTCGAGTGTAAGAAAAGTAACCAGAAGACTCCAGGGTTAGATTGGAGGATGAAAAGAAAATCCAACTATACAAATTTGAACAAAACAAACAGAAGCAGTAATGACTAGTAGCACCAAAACGCAAGATAATGACTCTAAGCAATATAAACTTCTATTTTACAGTGAATTCAACAGATTTAACTCTGATTTTTTTTTTTACCAAGCCAGAAATTAATGGAGAAACTCACCAAATCTCACCACCCTCTGCGTGAAAACATTGCCTCTTAGGTCCCTTTTATATCTTTCCCCTCTCATGCTAAACCTATACCCTCTAGTTCTGGACTCCCCCACCCCAGGGAAAAGACTGTCTATTCATCCTATCCATGCCCCTCATGATTTTATAAACCTCTGTAATGTCACACCTCAGCCTCCAACAGTCCAGGGAAAACAGCCCTAGCCTATTCAACCTCTCTCTATGGCTCAAATCCTCAATCCTGGCAACATCCTTGTAAATCTCTTCTGAACCCTTCCGATAGGAAAGAGATCAGAATTGCACGCAATATTCCAAAAGTGGCCTAACCGATGTCCTGTACAGTCGCAACATGACCTCCGAACTCCTGTACTCAATACTCTGACCAATAAAGGAAAGCTTCCCACCCACACAGCCACTCCCTGTTCAATATCCTCCTCCCACACACACAGCAGCTGCCTGTTCAATATTCCCCCCCACACACTCACAGCAGTTCCCTGTTCAATATCCCCTTCCCACCCACACAGCCACTCCCTGTTCAATATCCTCCTCCCACACACACAGCAGCTGCCTGTTCAATATTCCCCCCCACACACTCACAGCAGTTCCCTGTTCAATATCCCCTTCCCACCCACACAGCCACTCCCTGTTCAATATCCTCCTCCCACACACACAGCAGCTGCCTGTTCAATATTCCCCCCCACACACTCACAGCAGTTCCCTGTTCAATATCCCCTTCCCACCCACACAGCCACTCCCTGTTCAATATCCTCCTCCCACACACACAGCAGCTGCCTGTTCAATATTCCCCCCCACACACTCACAGCAGTTCCCTGTTCAATATCCCCTTCCCACCCACACAGCCACTCCCTGTTCAATATCCTCCTCCCACACACACAGCAGCTGCCTGTTCAATATTCCCCCCCACACACTCACAGCAGTTCCCTGTTCAATATCCCCTTCCCACCCACACAGCCACTCCCTGTTCAATATCCTCCTCCCACACACACAGCAGCTGCCTGTTCAATATTCCCCCCCACACACTCACAGCAGTTCCCTGTTCAATATCCCCTTCCCACCCACACAGCCACTCCCTGTTCAATATCCTCCTCCCACACACACAGCAGCTGCCTGTTCAATATTCCCCCCCACACACTCACAGCAGTTCCCTGTTCAATATCCCCTTCCCACCCACACAGCCACTCCCTGTTCAATATCCTCCTCCCACACACACAGCAGCTGCCTGTTCAATATTCCCCCCCACACACTCACAGCAGTTCCCTGTTCAATATCCCCTTCCCACCCACACAGCCACTCCCTGTTCAATATCCTCCTCCCACACACACAGCAGCTGCCTGTTCAATATTCCCCCCCACACACTCACAGCAGTTCCCTGTTCAATATCCCCTTCCCACCCACACAGCCACTCCCTGTTCAATATCCTCCTCCCACACACACAGCAGCTGCCTGTTCAATATTCCCCCCCACACACTCACAGCAGTTCCCTGTTCAATATCCCCTTCCCACCCACACAGCCACTCCCTGTTCAATATCCTCCTCCCACACACACAGCAGCTGCCTGTTCAATATTCCCCCCCACACACTCACAGCAGTTCCCTGTTCAATATCCCCTTCCCACCCACACAGCCACTCCCTGTTCAATATCCTCCTCCCACACACACAGCAGCTGCCTGTTCAATATTCCCCCCCACACACTCACAGCAGTTCCCTGTTCAATATCCCCTTCCCACCCACACAGCCACTCCCTGTTCAATATCCTCCTCCCACACACACAGCAGCTGCCTGTTCAATATTCCCCCCCACACACTCACAGCAGTTCCCTGTTCAATATCCCCTTCCCACCCACACAGCCACTCCCTGTTCAATATCCTCCTCCCACACACACAGCAGCTGCCTGTTCAATATTCCCCCCCACACACTCACAGCAGTTCCCTGTTCAATATCCCCTTCCCACCCACACAGCCACTCCCTGTTCAATATCCTCCTCCCACACACACAGCAGCTGCCTGTTCAATATTCCCCCCCACACACTCACAGCAGTTCCCTGTTCAATATCCCCTTCCCACCCACACAGCCACTCCCTGTTCAATATCCTCCTCCCACACACACAGCAGCTGCCTGTTCAATATTCCCCCCCACACACTCACAGCAGTTCCCTGTTCAATATCCCCTTCCCACCCACACAGCCACTCCCTGTTCAATATCCTCCTCCCACACACACAGCAGCTGCCTGTTCAATATTCCCCCCCACACACTCACAGCAGTTCCCTGTTCAATATCCCCTTCCCACCCACACAGCCACTCCCTGTTCAATATCCTCCTCCCACACACACAGCAGCTGCCTGTTCAATATTCCCCCCCACACACTCACAGCAGTTCCCTGTTCAATATCCCCTTCCCACCCACACAGCCACTCCCTGTTCAATATCCTCCTCCCACACACACAGCAGCTGCCTGTTCAATATTCCCCCCCACACACTCACAGCAGTTCCCTGTTCAATATCCCCTTCCCACCCACACAGCCACTCCCTGTTCAATATCCTCCTCCCACACACACAGCAGCTGCCTGTTCAATATTCCCCCCCACACACTCACAGCAGTTCCCTGTTCAATATCCCCTTCCCACCCACACAGCCACTCCCTGTTCAATATCCTCCTCCCACACACACAGCAGCTGCCTGTTCAATATTCCCCCCCACACACTCACAGCAGTTCCCTGTTCAATATCCCCTTCCCACCCACACAGCCACTCCCTGTTCAATATCCTCCTCCCACACACACAGCAGCTGCCTGTTCAATATTCCCCCCCACACACTCACAGCAGTTCCCTGTTCAATATCCCCTTCCCACCCACACAGCCACTCCCTGTTCAATATCCTCCTCCCACACACACAGCAGCTGCCTGTTCAATATTCCCCCCCACACACTCACAGCAGTTCCCTGTTCAATATCCCCTTCCCACCCACACAGCCACTCCCTGTTCAATATCCTCCTCCCACACACACAGCAGCTGCCTGTTCAATATTCCCCCCCACACACTCACAGCAGTTCCCTGTTCAATATCCCCTTCCCACCCACACAGCCACTCCCTGTTCAATATCCTCCTCCCACACACACAGCAGCTGCCTGTTCAATATTCCCCCCCACACACTCACAGCAGTTCCCTGTTCAATATCCCCTTCCCACCCACACAGCCACTCCCTGTTCAATATCCTCCTCCCACACACACAGCAGCTGCCTGTTCAATATTCCCCCCCACACACTCACAGCAGTTCCCTGTTCAATATCCCCTTCCCACCCACACAGCCACTCCCTGTTCAATATCCTCCTCCCACACACACAGCAGCTGCCTGTTCAATATTCCCCCCCACACACTCACAGCAGTTCCCTGTTCAATATCCCCTTCCCACCCACACAGCCACTCCCTGTTCAATATTAAGCCCCCCCCACCACAGCAGCTGCCTGTTCAATATTCCCCCCCACACACACACACAGCAGCTGCCTGTTCAATATTCCCCCCCTCCCCTCCCCACACACACACACAGCAGCTCCCTGTTCGCAGGGTGTGGGGAGTCAGAGATTTCAGGGAGTGAGGACGGCACAAAGTTTGAGGAAGTGAGCGGGATTAGCAGGTCAAGGGGACTATCGGAGATGTTGTGAGGATTGTCGCACTGAGCTTGAGGTGGGTGAGGGGACATAGAGATTGTGAGAGGGTAATGGTTCTCACCGTCCAGATGTGAACCTAAAGTCCTGAAGAATGGTTACTGGACCTGACATTTTAAATCTCTTTTTCTTTCCACAGATACTGCCAGACCTGTTGAGTTTTTGCCGGTGGCTGGCACGGTGATACAGTGGTTCACACTGCTGCCTCACCTCTCCACGGTCGAGGGTGTGGTGCTGGAAAAGCACAGCAGGTTAGGCAGCATCCAAGGAGCAGGAAAATCGACGTTTCAGGCATAAGCCCTTCAACAGAAATGCTGCCTGACCTGCTGTGCTTTTCCAGCACCACACTCTCGACTCTGATCTCCAGCATCTGCAGTCCTCACTTTCTCACACTCACATCTCCAGGGTGCCAGGTTCGATTCCAACTCTGGGTGACCATCTGTGTGGAGTTTACACATTCTCCCTTGGCCTGTGTGGGTTTCCTCCCACAGTCCAAAGATGGGTGGGCGTTGTGGATTAGCTATGGGAGGTTCAGTGTGGTGGGGTGGGTGTTGTTCAAAGGGTTGGTGTAGACTTAATGGGCTGAGTGGCCTCTATCTGCACTGCAGGGATCCAATGATCTGCAGTTCTTTGCTTTATTATATCAACAAGTCTCTGGGAACCGATTGACTTAATCCTGGGTTCACAGAAAGAAGTGACTACAAAAATAGTGGAGGTGATTGTCGTCAATCCCCAAGATGTCCGTGGATTGGGAAAAATCCCAGTGGATCGGATTTGTCCTCACGTATAATATCGGAAAACCTCACGTATAATATCGTTGTTTAGGAAAAGAAGGAGACTGAGCCGGAAAGTGCTCAGCCCGTCAGAGAGAAAATGCGGCAATCTACAGTTCAGGAGATTAGAGCAGGACATTGACAAAATCAGAGTCTGAACTTTTCGAAATCCTGCACTCTGCCACCTCCCACTGTTCAGTAGTTGGTGTTGTATATCTGTGTGTGATTGATCCTTTATTATCTTTAATCTCTCTCTGATTCACTTTTTACCTCCATGACAGCTTCTCCCCTTTTCTGCTGTTTTCCTGTTTTGCTCGTCCCCTATCTATCTTTTCAAAATACTTCATTCAGTTCTCAGTGCTGATTTTTCTGTAGCCATATCTCAGCAACCCTCTACTATATCTGAGTGCTCCCGATGTCTATTTATCTCCAAATCCATTGGGGAATGGGTTTATTACCAATGCTGCATGTGTTGCTGTATCAACATTTTTACTCATCAGACTCCCTCTCTCTATACTCTAAAGCATTACTTTAAACTCACGTTCTGTGTCAATTTTCAGTGATTTATTTTGCCTAGTACGCCTGGTTACAGAATCACCTGTTGCTTTCACAATTCCAGTCTCTGTCACTCTGGAGAACTTACAGAGCCTGGTAGCATCACTCTGCATCATTCTCTGCAGTCTTTACACTGTCCACAGGTAGCGGGGGGCAGACTGCGCTTGTAAAACAGGACCAATGTCTACCAGACTTTATGTTTCCTAAACCCACTCCATCAAGGGTTGGCCATTGTGACCCTGAGCTAGGGCTGACTCCTTGTCAGTGTATATTGTCATCTCATTGGTGCTCCTCAGGCAAGGCCCAACTGAAGTGCTGGTCCAGTGCTTCATTTAAACTCTTTATGTCAACACTACCCACAGACAAGGGGAATCCAATCCAGAACACTTCCAAACACTCTTCAGTGCCAAGTATACAGTGCGAGGGTAGTACATATACAATTAAAAGTAATGGCCCAGTTAGTGTTGTAGAACAGAGAGACCAAGAGGTTCAGGTATATAATTCTTTGAAGTTTGCACCCCATATAGACAGAGTGGTTAAGAAGGCCTTTAGCACACTTGCCTTCATTGCTCAGTCCTTTTAAGTACAGGACATTGGGATGTCATGTTGTGGTTGTGCAGGACGTTGGAGAGGCCTCTTCTGAAATATTGTGTCCTTGTTCTAGGATATTATCAAGATGGAGGGAGTTCAGAAAAGATTTACTTGGATGTTGTTGGGAATGGAGAGTTTGAGTTATAAGGAGAGGCTGTCATTGCCTGGGACTTTTTTTTAATGGAGTACTAGGCAAAATAAACCACAGAAAATTGACACAGAACGTGAGTAAGAAGTTGAGGTGTAAGCTTATAGAGGTTTATTAAATCATGTGGGGTATAGATAAGGAGAATAGTAAGGGTCTTTTCCCTAGAGTGGGGGATTTCAGGTCTAGGGGGCATATTTTTAACATGAGAGGAGAAAAACAGGGGGGCAAATTTTTTTTTACACGAAAAGGAAATTCAGGATGTGGTATAGTTAAAAAAGAATTAGATAGGACAGGTTTGGAGGGATATAGGCCAAGTGCAGGCTAGTTTAGTTTAGGATTATGTTCAGTCTGGATTGATTAGATTGAAGGTCTGTTTCTGTGCTGTATGACTCTCTGACTGAAAGTAGACAGGCAGGAGGCTGGAAGAACACAGCAAGCCAGGCAGCATCAGGAGGTGGAGAAGTCAACGTTTCGGATGTAGCCCTTCTTCAGGACTGAAAGATATCCGACCACAGCCTGTCAGAGCAGGCCTGAGCAAGAGCCTGAGTTTCTCCCAAAACCGTGAGCATCACTGACTGGATGAAGATGGCATTGCGCTCAAGGCTCAATGCGTGGTGGCCATGCCCTGCAAATCTAGCTGCCTGAGGTTACCATGAGCTGCTAGGAGCACAGCAGGATCCCACCATCAGCTCACGGGAAAGCGAAAGAGTAAAACATGGGATTGCTTCAGCTACTGTGGGACCCACCCTGTTGTATTGGTTGGCACGGGTCTTAGCTCTCAGTACACTGTCCTGGTGGAAGGTTAAACACCACCCAGAGAGGTTGAGCAAACCCACACCCCACTGACATAGCGCCTGTCACTCAGGCAAATGCAGAGGGAGTGACAGCTTCATAAAAATCCGGATGGACAAATCACACCCAGCAGTGGTCTCTCTCTCCCAGAGGAAGGATGCTGTGAAACCTGAAAGAGTTCAGAAAAGATTTACAAGGATGTTGCCAGGGCTGGAGGATTTGAGCTACAGGGAGAGGCTGACCAGGCTGGGGCTTTTTTCCCTGGAGCGTCGGAGGCTGAGGGGTGACCTTATAGAGGTTTATAAATGAGGGGCATAGATAGGATAAATAGACAAGGTCTATTCCCTTAGTTGGTTGAGTCCAGAACTAGAGGGCATAGGTTTAGGGTGAGAGGGGAAAGATATAAAAGGGACCTAAGGGACAACCTTTTCATGCAGAGGGTGGTACGTGTACGGAATGAGCTGCCAGAGGAAGTGGTGGAGGCTGGTACAATGACAGCATTTAAAAGGCATTTGGATGGGAATATGAATAGGAAGGGTTTGGAGGGATATGGGCCGGGTGCTGGCAGGTGGGACTAGATTGGGTTGGAATATCTGGTTGGCATGGACGGTTGGACCGAAGGGTCTGTTTCTGTGCTGTACATCTCCCTGACTCTATGATGTGAAGCTGCGATAGGTAGTCCTGCTCTGAGCATTAGCGAGGTCAGTGGGTAAGGTGATAAAGTACCCGCTGCACAATGCACTGCCCATCCTCCAGCTGGAGTCCAACACAAAGTGAGCTGAAGTCCCGTAACAGGCCGGGAACACGACAGAGCATTGAGCACTGAGGAAGCTGGGCTGGTATTACTGAGTGATGTACACCTGCAGGGAACATTGGCTCATTTGGAGTTACCTTAGACAAGGAAGTAGCAAATACAAAAGCAAACTGTCTCCACAAGCCAGTGTGGAGCAGCCACATTCTGAGAGAGCAAACTGGACAAAGTCTTGGCCCTCCCCACAAATAGCAGAGCCGAGCCCATGGTAAAGAGAACAGAGGGGTCCCACACCAACCCTACAGGGACTCCCTGACAAAGACGCTCTCCCCATGTGACACATGGCTAGTGGGACACTCAGATTGTGTTTTTGAGCCACTACAGAGACCACTGAGAGGGAGCAAAGGGTGAAGGAGAGGAGGGGAAAGAGGATCCACCTCGTTGTCCCGAGCAACAACCTGCACCCACAATGGGAGAAGCTGCCAGTGACTGAGTGGCCTGACTCGCCAGCAGGGAGCCTGCAGTCCATGTCCAACCTTCCTAAAACCTTCACCTGGGCAGAAACGTCAAGAGGCAGATCTTATGGAGAGACAGACTTACATTAGAAACCGATCTAAGACAGTCTCCTTGGCTGGTTCCTGGATGAAGTTTGTCTTACAAGCAGGCATTGAGCAGGAAGGGCCTATACCATCGGAGCTCCGAAGGGTGAGAGGAGATCTTCCGAAAACCTAAGATCCTGAGGGGCCTGGGCAGGAAAGGGGGTTTCCCCTGGGAGGGGGAATCTAGAACCTGGGAGGCACAGCTTCAGAGTCGAAGCTCTCTCCTACTGTGTCAGAAAGGTCATCCCTCCCCACCTGCAGCCACCAGCAGAGGTTCAGTCAGTGAATATTGCTGAGTTGTATTAGTCAGATTGCTGATCAGAGGAAGAACTGGGCATTATGGGTGATGGAAGTGGAGCTGAAGATACAGTCGGCTGGTATTGAGTGATGGAGCTGTGGGTGACCAGGCTCTGCTGAGAACCATGGAACATCCTGCGGTAAGAAGCTACAGCTGCCAATGGACTCCTGCTTCTTTCACACTCGATCAACACATTCATGAGATTCATACCGTTACGAATGGCAGAAGCAAGTCATTCCCAGGCAGTAAATCCGGTTCAGAGAATAGTTGGGATCAGTTTCCATTGGTAACAGGCTTGGAATTAGCTGCTTTGACAAAGCGTCGGTGGGTGATTCACTGCAGTCCCTCTTGTACTGACATGGCACAGTTGGTCCTTTCACATTGTAAAGGGTCTGCCCTCAAGTCTCAGAAATCCCACTCATCATTTGAGCAGCTTTATTTCCTTCGCGAGCTCTGCAGCTCAGACTGGGCCGAAATGCAAGGACCACTTGGTACTGAAACATATCTACAACTGCGTCAGTCCTGATGCCAACACAACACTGCGCTCAATAGAGGGAATGTAAATGGCCTCCAATCCAATGGAGACTCATTCAACCCAGGATCTCCCCCTCTGCTGGCTAACATATAAGAGCAAGGAAGTAATGTTGGTATTATATTGTTTAGGCCACAGCTGGAGTACGGTGTGTAGTTCTGGTCACTTCACTGCAGGAAGGATGTCATAGCCCTAGAGGGGGTACACAGGATTTTGCCTGAGATGGAGAAATTGAACTATAAGGAGAGACTAGATAAGCTTAGATTGTTCTGTTTAGAGCAGAGAAGACCAAGAAGGGACATGATTGAGGTGTATAAGTTTATGAGGGCTATGGACTGGGTGAATAGAGAGCAATTGTTTCCCTTGGTTAAGGGGACAATCATGAGCAGGCATAGTGGTAGGGTAAGGGGCAGGATCAGAGGGGATTTGGGAAACACACATTTTCCCTCAGTGGGTGTGTGGGCCTGGATTACTCTGCTTGGGAAGGTAGTGAAGGTCGAAAACCTGAACGGCCTTTAAAAAAATTTGAACAAGTAGTTCAAATATTATAACATTCGAGGAGGTGGGACACATGCAGGAAATTGGGATTGGTGCACTTTTAGTGGCAGGTATGTCAGTGCAAACTCAATGGGCCAAAAGGTCTTTTCTGTGCTGTATTATTCTGTGACTATAACAGACACCCTGGGGTCAGAACTTACCATGGACCATATTGTCCTCGGGTGTGGAGAGAGGACGAGAGATTATAAACAGCAGATCCCCACCCTGACTGAAGCAAGCAGCAAAAGGCTTCAGTGTAACTCTGACCGAGGGAACTGAACAACACAGGAAAATAGGGAACTTGGAACATAGATCCTATTGGAAGTCAGGAATATAAGAATTGTCAGACCAAGCTCTGACATCATCTTGATACAGCAGAGTGCTGTCAACACCACCAGCCTTTTTGTGTAAATGATTGCAATACATTTCCTCGAAATACTGAGCTCTAAATCTGAGATGATCTCCATAAATTAGAGTTACATCAAAGGGAAGAGCTTCTGTCGATCAATCCCATTTAATCTCTTAATCACTACGAACAGCAGCATGAGCACATGCCTTAAAAAAGGGATCAATATGACATACAGACACACACACAGACACAGACACACACACAGACACACAGACACATACACACAGACACACACACACAGACACACACACACACAGACACACAAACACATGCACACAGACACACAGACACACTCACAGACACACACACACAGACACACACACAGACACACACATCCTTGGGGATCCAATGGATTTATGTTTCAAAAGGAACTAATTTGGCCGGTCTTCTGGTAATGAACAAGAGAGTGAATTCATTGGTTACGCAAACACAAGGCAAAAAAAAAACAAACAGCAATGAGAAGGGAGACTGAAACAAAACTGACATGAAAGATGCACAGATCACTCTCTGAGTCACTCTCTGAGTCACTCTCTGAGTCACTCTCTGAGTCACTCTCTGAGTCACTCTCTGAGTCACTCTCTGAGTCACTCTCTGAGTCACTCTCTGAGTCACTCTCTGAGTCACTCTCTGAGTCACTCTCTGAGTCACTCTCTGAGTCACTCTCTGAGTCACTCTCTGAGTCACTCTCTGAGTCACTCTCTGACTATTACATGGCCATTACCAGTAATGGCAAAGTGGCACCTGAGCAGACATTTCTGACAGAGAGAGAGAAAGAGAGAGTCGCTTACCTATTCCTTTACCTATAGAGTAGGGGTGCTTAATGGTTCTTTTCAAAGCTGTGATCTCTCTCACACACAGACTCACACACACGCACACTCACATATATACACTCTCTCTCACATACACATTCTCACACAGATGCACGCACACACACACACGCATACACACAGACACACACACTCTCACAGACACATGCACACGCCACACTCACACAGGCACACGCAGACACACACACATTCACTCAGACACACACACTCACACAGACACACACACACTCTCACACAGACACACGCGCACACACAGACACACACGCACATATAGACACACGCAGACACACGCACGCACACAAACAGACACACAGAAACACATGCACGCACACACACAGACACATGCACACGCACACAGAGACACACACAGGCACACACACAGACACACACACAGACAGACACACAGACACAGACACATACACAGACAAACGCGCACACAGACACACGTGCACACAGACACACACATACAGACACAGACACACACACACAGACACACACAGACACACGCATGCACACAGACATACAGACACACGCGCACACAGACACACACACAGGCACATACACACACACACACACACACACAAACAGACACACACATAGACACATGCGCGCACACACGCGCACGCACACACACATATACGTTAAGCTTACTAACCGTATTAGCTCAGTGTGAAACTGGGAGAAGGGCAAATCTGCCTTAAGGCAAATATATGGAGCAATGCATGGTCAGCTCCTACAGCAGGGAGTGGAGAGTCAGTACATAGGAAAGGCACTGCAGAAAGATACACAGGGAGGGTACCAACAGGAACCAAGATACACATATACACCCAATCAATGGGGAACAGGAAACAGACTGACTCCCAGTGCGTGGGGAACAGGAAACAGACTGACCCCCAATCAATGGGGAACAGGAAACAGACTGACCCCCAGTGAGTGGGGAACAGGAAACAGACTGACTCCCAGTGAGTGGGGAACAGGAAACAGACTGACATCCAGTGAATGGGGAACAGGAAACAGACTGACCCCTAGTGAATGGGGAACAGGAAACAGACAGACCCCCAGTGAATGGGGAACAGGAAACAGACTGACCCCCAGTGAGTGGGTAACAGGAAACAGACTGACCCCCAGTGAATGGGGAACAGGAAACAGACTTTATCCCAGTGAGTGGGGAACAGGAAACAGACTGACCCCCAGCGAGTGGGGAACAGTAAACAGACTGACCCCCAGTGAGTGGGGAACAGGAAACAGACTGACCCCCAGAGAATGGAATCAGGAAACAGACTGACCCCCAGTGAGTGGGGAACAGGAAACAAACAGACCCCCAGTGAATGGGGAACAGCAAACAGACTGACCCCCAGTGAATGGGGAACAGGAAACAGACTGACCCCCAGCGAGTGGGGAACAGGAAACAGACTGACCCCCAGTGAGTGGGGAACAGGAAACAGACTGATCCCCAGAGAATGGGAATCAGGAAACAGACTGACCCCCAGTGAGTGGGGAACAGGAAACAGACTGACCCCCAGTGAATGGGGAACTGGAAACAGACAGATCCCCAGTGAATGGGGAACAGGAAAAGACTGACCCCCAGTGAATGGGGAACAGGAAACAGACTGACCCCCAGAGAATGGGAATCAGGAAACAGACTGACCCCCAGTGAGTGGGGAACAGGAAACAGATTGACCCCCAGTGAATGGGGAACAGGAAACAGACAGACCCCCAGTGAATGGGGAACAGGAAACAGACTGATCCCCAGTGAATGTGGAACAGGAAACAGACTGATCCCCAGTGAATGGGGAACAGGAAACAGACTGACCCCCAGTGAATGGGGAACAGGAAACAGACTGACCCCTAGTGAGTGGGGAACCGGAAACAGACTGACTCCAGTGAATGGGGAACAGGAAACAGACAGACCCCCAGTGTGGGGAACTGGAAACAGACTGACCCCCAGTGAATGGGGAACGGGAAACAGGCTAACGCCCCGTGAATGGGGAACTGGAAACAGACAGACCCCCAGTGAGTGGGGAACAGGAAACAGACAGACCCCCAGTGAGTGGGGAACAGGAAACAGACAGACCCCTAGTGAGTGGGGAACTGGAAACAGACTGACCCCCAGCGAGTGGGGAGCAGGAAACAGACTGACCCCCAGTGAGTGGGGAACAGGAAACAGACTGACTCCCAGTGAGTGGGGAACAGGAAACAGACTGACCCCCAGTGAATGGGGAACAGGAAACAGACTGACCCCCAGTGAATGGGGAACAGGAAACAGACACACCCCCAGTGAGTGGGGAACTGGAAACAGACTGACCCCCAGTGAGTGGGGAACAGGAAACAGACTGACCCCCAGTGAATGGGGAACTGGAAACAGACAGACCCCCAGTGAATGGGGAACAGGAAACAGACACACCCCAGTGAGTGGGGAACTGGAAACAGACTAACCCCCAGTGAGTGGGGAACCGGAAACAGACTGACCCCCAGTGAGTGGGGAACTGGAAACAGACAGGCCCCCAGTGAATGGGGAACGGGAAACAGACTGACCCCCAGTGAATGGGGAACTGGAAACAGACTGACCCTCAGTGAATGGGGAACAGGAAACAGACACACCCCAGTGAGTGGGAAACTGGAAACAGACTGACCCCCAGTGAGTGGGGAACTGGAAACAGACTGCCCCCCAGTGAGTGTGGAACTGGAAACAGACAGACCCCCAGTGAATGGGGAACAGGAAACAGACTGACCCCTAGTGAGTGGGGAACTGGAAACAGACTGACCCCCAGTGAATGGGGAACAGGAAACAGACACACCCCAAGTGAGTGGGGAACTGGAAACAGACAGACCCCCGGTGAGTGGGGAACAGGAAACAGACTGACCCCCAGTGAATGGGGAACTGGAAACAGCCTGACCCCAGTGAATGGGGAACAGGAAACAGACACACCCCAGTAAGTGGGGAACTGGAAACAGACTGACCCCCAGTGAGTGGGGAACTGGAAACAGACTGACCCCCAGTGAGTGGGGAACCGGAAACAGACTGACCCCCAGTGAGTGGGGAACTGGAAACAGACAGACCCCCAGTGAATGGGGAACAGGAAACAGACTGACCCCCAGTGAATGGGGAACTGGAAACAGACTGACCCCCAGTGAATGGGGAACTGGAAACAGACAGACCCCCAGTGAATGGGGAACAGGAAACAGACACACCCCAGTGAGTGGGGAACTGGAAACAGACAGACCCCCAGTGAATGGGGAACAGGAAACAGACTGACCCCAAGTGAATGGGGAACTGGAAACAGACTGACCCCCAGTGAATGGGGAACTGGAAACAGTTCAAAGAATCCCAGGATCCTGTAGCTCAGATTCTCACAGCCCCTTGAACGGCAGGTCACTTTTGGAATGATCTGAGCTTTACTTTCATCTGACAGTGTGTCTGTCATTCTCGATTTCCCCTGCTCCTTAGCACTGAACAAATAATCAGTCTCTTAATGTAATTATCAAAATGATCGAATATCAGGTTAAACTGCGCTTTTCATTAAAAAGTTATTGTCTCTGGAATTGCTGGAGTCTTACATAATTAACACATAAATCTCCTTTCAATCCAGTCTAATAAGTCCCAGAGCTCAGCACTTCTGCTCCATCCGAATATTTGTTCCTCCCTTCTTCTTTCCTTAATTTTGATAATCCTCTTTCTCTCTGGGCCGAATGTGGGATCAGTGAATTCATTACTCGGTTATCTGAAACAAATAATTACAAAACAGAGCCTTGACTTGATCCTCCCAGGGACACAAAGCTCCTTTTATGATGATTTCTTTGTTTGAAGGTTGTAGAAGCGAGTGGACGCTGATTGTATTCGATCTTAATCCCGTCCTTGGCACACTGCCAAAATCACTCAGCTCCCTCCAGTCTCTGTGTTTTATTGGCGTTGACTGGTTCCATTTCTGTTGCCTTAACTCAAGGATCATCTAGCAATCTGAAACCATTAAAGATTAATCTTCAGCGTTGTGTTCTGTGTGACCCAGGAGAAAGATTGTTCAAGGATTATATATTGTCTTTTGATTTACGTTTTTAGCCAGCTGCCAGTCTCAAAAATATTGGGAAAAGCTAGTCTTAAACCAACAAGTTGGCCAGCTAATGAGCTTGGGGGCATGCCCCGGTGTGCAAAGAGGTTATTTGGCTCATCCAGTCTGCACTGACCCTCTGAAGAGCATCCCACCCAGCCCCATCACCCCATGCCATGCCTGTAACCACAACGAATCCACTAATCTGCACACTACAGGGCAAGTTACCATGGCCGATCCATTATATCTGAAAAGATTTGAACTGTGGGAGGAAACCGGAGCACCCAGAGGAAACCCACGCAGACACAGGGAGAATGTGCAAACTCCACACAGTGGCCAGAGGGTGGGATCGAACCCAGGTCCCTGGTGCTATGAGGCAGCTGTACTAATCACTGAGCCACTGATGGCGCATATTACTGAGTGGCCGAGCGACACACAGGAGTGTCAGGGTGTAACATACCAAGATCCCGGGATGAGGCTTCCAGGAATATGAGCAGCCCAAATTAGCACTCACAAACTGAATCACTGCATCGCTGCATCATTACATCACTGCATCATTACATTGCTTCATCATTACATCACTGCATTGCTGCATCATTACATTGCTGCATCATTACATCGCTGCATCATTTCATTGCTGCGTTGCTGCATCATTATATCGCTGCATTGTTACATCGCTGCATTGTATATCATTACATTGTTGCATCACTGCATCGCTGCATCATTATATCGCTGCGTTGCTGCATCATTACATCGCTGCATTGTTACATCGCTGCATCATATATCATTACATTGTTGCATCACTGCATCATTATATCGCTGCATTGCTGCATCATTACACTGCTTCGTCATTACATCACTGCATCATTACATCGCTGCATTGCTGCATCATTACATTGCTGCGTCATTACATCACTGCATTGCTGTATCATTACATCGCTGCATTGTTACATCGCTGCATCATATATCATTGGATTGCTGCATCACTGCATCATTACATCGCTGCATCATTATATCGCTGCATTGTTACATCGCTGCATCGTATATCATTACATTGCTGCATCACTGTATCATTATATCGCTGCGTTGCTGCATCATTACATTGCTGCATTGCCGCATTATTACAACGCTGCATCATTACATCACTGCATCATTACATTGCTACATCGCTGCATTAATACATTGCTGAATCATTACATCGCTGCATCATTACATTGCTGCATCATTACATCACTGCATAGCTGCATTATTACACGGCTGCATCATTATATCGCCGCATCATTACATTGCTGCATCATTACATTGCTGCATCGTTACATCGCTGCTTTGCTGCATCATTACATTGCTGCATCATTACATTGCTGCATCATTACATTGCCGCATCATTACATCGCTGCATCATTAGAACACTGCATCATTACATTGGTGCATCATTACATCGCTGCATAGCTGCATTATTACATCGCTGCATCATTACATCACTGCATCATTACATCGCTGCATCATTACATTGCTGCATCATTACATCGCTGCAACATTACATCACTGCATCATTACATTGGTGCATGATTACATTGCTGCACCATTACATCGCTGCATCATTACATCGGTGCATCATTACATTGCTGCATCATTACATCACTGCATCATTACATTGCTGCATCATTATATCGCTGCATTGTTACATCGCTGCATTGTATATCACTGCGTTGCTGCATCATTACATCACTGCATCATTACATTGCTGCATCATTACATTGCTGCATCATTGCATCGCTGCATCATTATATCACTGCGTTGCTGCATCATTACATTGCTGCAATGCCACATTATTACAATGCTGCACCATTACATCACTGCATCATTACATTGCTACATCGCTGCATCATTACATTGCTGAATCAGTACATTGCAGCATCATTACAATGCTGCATCATTACATCGCTGCATTGCTGCATTATTACATCGCCGCATCATTACATTGCTGCATAATTACATCGCTGTATCATTACATTGCTGCATCGTTACATCGCTGCTTTGCTGCATCATTACATCGCCGCATCATTACATTGCTGCCTCATTACATCGCAGCATCATTACATTGCCGCATCATTACATCGCTGCATCATTACATCGCTGCATCATTACATCCCCGCATCATTACATCGCTGCATCATTACATCGCCGCATCATTACTTTGCTGCATCATTACATCGCCGCATCATTACATTGCTGCATCATTACATCCCCACATCATTACATTGCTGCATCATTACATCGCTGCATCGTTACATTGCTGCATCGTTACATCACTGCTTTACCACATCATTATATTGCTGCATCATTACATTGCTGCCTCATTACATCGCAGCATCATTACATTGCCGCATCATTATATCGCTGCATCATTACATCGCTGCATCATTACATCACTGCATCATTACTTCACTGCATCATTACATTGCTGCATTGCCGCATCATTACAATGCTACATCATTACAATGCTGCATCATTACATCGCCGCATCATTACATTGCTGCCTCATTACATCGCTGCA
>NW_025215019.1:30299-39462 GCF_004010195.1 Chiloscyllium plagiosum
GTTCTGGATTACTAGTCCAGTGTTACCACCATCTTCCCATTTATTGCAGGACTACATCCCACTTCCTACAGTATGCTGTGCATGCCAACGTGTACTACAACTTCAGACTGTTTGTCCTCCTCCACAAGAATGTCCTGCAGCTATTTGGTGACATGCTGGTGTTACACTGGAATCTGTAGAAAAGCCGGTCTGTTCAGGAAATGAAGAATCACCTATCAGCACTGGCCTTCCTGTCTTTTTCCTGCCCTGCTCTACAGCTGGGACATTCACAGAAGTATGAGCTGCATGTTACTGCACTCCTCCAAAGATCATCGCGCACGCTGACATTCAGAATGGAAAACCAGTTAGTGAGCAGAATCTCCGGAGACTTCCACAATGCCTGTTGTTTCTATTGGACTGCCTGGTGGTCACCCATTCCCTGTTGGCCTGTGGTGAGAGTACCTCCCTATGGACTTGCTTTGTGCACAGATCTCTGTCTCCTGGAAGCATCTCACTGACTCCAGCTGCTGCATCGGCTCTGAAACTTGGCTCTCAGGCTTGTGCAGCTATTGACACATGCTGCACACAGGCTCTTCCAGGTCATGAGAAGTGTCCACAGCTCCCCAAATACCACAGGGAATGCAGTCCACTTGGCTGAGATATCCTGCCATACCTCAATTCACACTGTGAAGTTACTTTACTGTAACTGTAACTACTTTAATCTTAGTAGCTCAGTGGTTAGCACTGCTGCCTCACAGCGCCAGGGGCCCGGGTTCAATTTCCGCCTCAGGCGACTGTCTGTGTGGAGTTTGCACATTCTCCCTCTGTCTGCGTGGGTTTCCTCCGGGTGCTCCAGTGTCCTCCCGCAGTCCAAAGATGTGCAGGTCAGGTGAATTGGCCATGCTAAACTGCCCATAGTGTTAGGTGCATTAGTCAGGGGTAAATACAGTATATGGTAGGGGAATGGGTCTGGGTGGGTTACTCTTCAGAGGGTTGGTGTGGACTTATTGGGATAAATGGCCTGTTTCCATATTGTAGGGAATCTAATCTAATCTAATCTTACTCACGTACTAATAACAAAAACTGGAGATTAGTAAAGAAAATAAATTATTTGCTCTTATTCACAAACTAGCTCTGTTGCCTGTTCTTACAAAATCTCTTTTTCCTTGTGTTAGTTTAGAAATTCAAGTTTTTCAAAACTACTCAAGTTGAAACACAATCCCTAATAGCAGCTGCTGAACCACTAATCAATTCACAATGTTCCTGTGGCACCACTCTTTGACCTTTTCCTCCTCTCCTTCACTGTTTTATCTAGCTTCCTCCCTCTCTCCCCTGCACTATTAGCTGCTGAAAAATGTCTCTGGGTCCTCCTCTCTCCAAAGGGTTTTATATGAGACTTTGTATAAGGTAATGGTAGTTAAGGAGTTAATTTTCATATATTGGCTCCACCCATCTTATTCACGTCACACTGTCTGTCGGCGGAAACAAGGAGTTCTACTCTAGCATTTGGATTGAGCAGATAGTTCTGTACCAGTTCCATAAGGTCCTAGTAATTATGCCTTACGAAATATAGTTGTCCTGATTGTTATTATCCAATGTACCTCTTGTTACCCAAGGACAGTACCTTTTCTGTAAATACTCCACTGTGGTGTACCATCTAGGAATCTAGACAGGCCTCAGACAAAGCATGATAAAGGAGAATTGGGCATGCAGAACTACCTTAAACAACCCTTCCCTAGCTCCACAAGAGATGGCAAATACCCCAAGGTGCAAGTAGTCATCATCTGGGAAAATGTCACTGAGGTATTGTAATGCAGATTTGATCCTCACCACAAGGCAGAGAAAACTAGAAGACCCAGAAAAAGAAATTCAAGCAAGTATTGAGAAACTGGAGTATTGTGTCCAGTTTTGGTCTCCTGACTTGAGGAAGGCACTGGAGGCAGGTCAGAGGAGGTTCATCAGATTGATTCCAGGGATGACGTACAAGGAGAAGTTAAATAATTTACTGTACTTGCTGGAGTTCAAAATAATGAGGGGAATCTGATTGAGGTACGTCAAATGCTAAAGGGGATTGATAAGGTGGATGTTGCACTGATGATCCCTTTGTGAGAAAGTCTCAGACAAGAGGTCATTGATATAGAGTGAGAAGGGTCGGTTCAAAACTGAGATGAGGACAAATTACTTCTCTCAGAGGGTTGCAAATCTGTGGAACTCATTTCCCAGAGTGCAGTGGAGATAGAATCAACCAACAGATTCAAGACAGAAATAAATACATTTATGATGAAAAGTGGGATAAAGGGAAATGGGGAGCACACAGGAAAGTGTAAGACTCCCCATGATCAAGTTAAATGGCGGAGTGGGCTCAAAGGGAGGAATTGCCTATTCCTCCTCCTAATTCCTATGTTCTGAGGGAATTTTCCACTTTAAGAGGGTTACTGTTTCAAGACGATACAGTTAGTGAAGCACGATTATCAACAGAGAGAATCAACTACAGCCATGGAAACAGAAAAAAGATAAACTCAGCACTCGAAGGCGAAATCTCATTCAGATATTGGTAAGAAGTGCTGGGGCAATACTGTGGGCCAGAAAAAGAGAAAAGCGAGCCACACTTAGAAAATACAGAAGCCTTTGTGAGAAAGATTCCACTATGGAGCAGCTAAAAGCTCCAGGAAGTAAAGCTGGAAAGTCTCAGAAGGAAGGAGAATAACTTGTGAAAAATGATGCAGAGACCTGAGAGTTAAGTAATAAAGTGTAAAGTGAGTACTCACCTCTCATAACGAGTATCGCCGCCAATGAGATTAGGCTCCATGAGGTGCAGCTGCAATGAACAGTAGAAGGGACAGGAAATAAATTTTGATCGAGGTTGCAGAAGAAATGTTCAATTCTCTGTCTTTTAAATTAGACACATCAATACAAGTGACAGAAATAGTGCTGAATAAGCAGCTTTCTTCCAGACCTTGGAGTGAAGGTTCATAGCTCCTTGAAAGTAGAATTGCAGGTGGATAGGATAGTGAAGACGACGTTTGGTATTCTTTCATTTATTGATCAGAGTATTAAGTACAAGAGTTGAGAGGTCATGTTGCGGCTATACAGGACATTGGTTAGGTCACTGTGGGAATATTGCGTGCAATTCTGGTCTCTTTCCTATCGGAAAGGTGTTGTGAAACTTGAAAGAGTTCAGGAAAGACTTACAATGATGTTGCCAGGGTTGGAGGATTTGAGCTATAGGGAGACATTGAATAGGCTGGAGCTGTTTTATCTGGAGCATCAGATGCTGAGGGGTGACCTTATAGAGGTTTAGAAAATCATGAGGGGCATGGATAGGATAAATAGACAAAGTCTCTTCTCTGGGGTGGGGGAGTCCAGAACGAGAAGGCATAGGTTAGGGTGAGAGGGGAAAGATATAAAAGAGACCTAAGGGGCAACCTTTTCACACAGAGAGTGGTACATGAATGGAATGAGCTGCCAGAGGATGTGGTGGAGACTGGTACAATTGCAACATTTAAAAGGCATCTGGATGGGTTTATGAATAGGAAGGGTTTGGAGGGATATGGGCTGGGTGCTGGCAGGTGGGACTAGATTGGGTTAGGATATCTGGTTGGCATGGACAAGTTGGACCAAAGGATCTGGTTCCATGCTGTACATCTCTATGACTCTATGAACACAACTGTGACATAATACTGAAGGTTATGTAATTATTAGGTTGGAAGCTCAGAGTTAGAACAAACAGAGTTGTTGTCTCTGGTTTGTTACCCGTGCCACGTGATAGAGAGTTGAGGAATAGGGAGAGAGAACAGTTAAATGCGTGGCTACAGGGATGGTGCAGGAGGGGAGGGAGGGATTCCGGTATCTGGATAACTGGGGTTCTTTCTGGGGAAGGTGGGACCTCTATAAACAGGATGGTCTACACCTGAACCTGAGGGGCACCAGTATCCTTGGGGGGAGGTTTGCTAGTGCTCGTGGGGGGGGTTTAAACTAACTCTGCAGAGGCATGGGAGCCCAGACTGTACCTTTAGGGTGCAGGACCTGGAGTGTAGGGAGGTTAGGAACATGGCATCAATCTCAAAGGAGGGTGCCTGTAAACAGGAAAGTGGCTTGAAGTGTGTATACTTCAATGCAAGAAGTATACGAAATAAGGTAGGTGAACTTGCAACGTGAGCTGAAAATGTGTTGCTGGAAGGACTTGGGGGAGGGGCATTGGAAACAGCTCTGATCTCCAGCATCTGCAGTCCGCACTTTCTCCTCGAACTTGCAGCTTGGGTTGGCACCTGGGACTTCGATGTTGTGGCTATTACGGAGACATGGCTAGAACAGGAACAGGATTGGCTGTTGCAGGTTCCAGAATTTAAATGTTTGAGTAGGGGCGGAGGTGGGGGTAAAAGAGGGGGAGGTATGACATTGCTTGTCAAAGATAGTATTACAGCGGTGGAAAGGACGATGGATGAGGACTTGCCATCTGAGGTAGTTTGGGCTGAGGTTAGGAATAGGAAAGGTGAATTTGCAACAGATATGGAAGGATCCTACTAAATGAATATTTTGCATCAGTATTTACTGTGGAATAGGATATGGAAGATATAGACTGTAGGGAAATAGATGGTGACATCTTGCAAAATGTGCAGATTACAGAGGAGGAAGTGCTGGATGTCTTGAAACGGTTAAAGGTGGATAAATCCCCAGGACCTGATCAGGTGTACCCGAGAACTCTGTGGGAAGCTGGAGAAGTGATTGCTGGGCCACTTGCCGAGATATTTGTATCATCGATAGTCACAGGTGAGATGCAGAAGACCTGAGGTTAGCAAACGTCATGCCACTGTTTAAGATGGGCGGTAAAGACCAGCCAGGGAACTATAGACCAGTGAGCCTGACCTCAGTGGTGGGCAAGTTGTTGCAGGGAATCCTGAGGGACAGGATGTACATGTATTTGGAAAAGGACTGATTAGGGATATTCAACATGGCTTTGTGCGTGGGAAATCATGTCTCACAGACTTGATTGAGTTTTTTGAAGAAGTAACAAAGAAGATTGATGAGGGCAGAGCAATAGATGTGATTTATATGGACTTCAGTAAGGCGTTCGACAAGGTTCCCCATGGGAGACTGATTAGCAAAGTTAGATCTCATGGAATACAGAGAGAACTAGCCATTTGGACAGAGGGTGGTGGTGGAGGGTTGTTTTTCAGACTGGAGGCCTGTGACCAGTGGAGTGCCACAAGGATCGGTGCTGGGTCCTCTACTTTTTGTCATTTACATAAATGTTTTGGGTGCAAGCCTAAGAGGTACAGTTAGTAAGTTTGCAGATGACACCAAAATTGGAGGTGTAGTGGACAATGAAGAGGGTTACCTTAGATTACAACAGGATCTGGACCAGATGGACCAATGGGCTGAGAAGTGGCAGATGGAGTTTAATTCAGATAAATGCAAGATACTGCATTTTGGGAAAGCTACAGGGCGAGGCTGAACAGGCTGGGGCTGTTTTCCCTCCAGCGTCGGAGCTGAGGGGTGACCTTATAGAGGCTTACAAAATTTTGAGGGGCATGGATAGGATAAATAACTTAAGTCTTTTCCCTGGGGTTGGGGAGTCCAGAACTAGAGGGTATAGGTTTAGACTGAGAGGGGAAAGATATAAAAGAGACCTAAAGGGAAACTTTTTCACGGAGAGGGTGGTACATGTATGGAATGAGTTGCCAGAGGATGTGGTGGAGGCTGGTACAATTGCAACATTTAAGATGCATTTGGATGGGTATACGAATAGGAAAGGTTTGGAGGGATATGGGCCGGGTGCTGGCAGGTGGGACTAGATTGTGTTGGGATATCTGGTCGGCATGGAGGTTGGACTGAAGGGTCTGTTTCCATGCTGTACATCTCTATGACTCTATGACTCTTATGTAGTTAATAAGTTCCAGTATTAAGAAGTACCATCAAGGAGGAGAGAGAGGCAGAGATGTTTAGAGAGGGATTTCTAGAGCTTGAATCCTAGAGACCCAAAAGAACAGCTACCAAAGTGTGGAGTGACAAAAAACAGAATATGCAAGAGACCAGAACTGGAAGTGTGCTGAGATTTGGGAGGGCTCTGCACAGGGAGGAGGTTATAGAGGTAAAAATGGGCATGGCCAAGGAAACAAAATTGGAAAACAGGAGAGAAAGAGAAAGCAAATGAGGTTTTCAAAAGTAGGAATGTGGAAGAGCAAAAATAAAAGAGAATGAAGAAAAAGTGAGAAAAAATGATTTGCATTTTCACAGCACTTTTCTCAAACATTGGGCACCTCAAAGTGTTTTCCAACTCCTGACATTGAGGTATGCGCACTGTTGCAATACTGGAAAGATGGCCAGGACGCCTGAGGTAATTGCCTCACTCTTTTTCAAAATTGTGCCACATCCACATAGGCAGTAGTGGGGCCTGGTTTAATGGCTCCCCGCCGCTCCCCCTGCTCCCTCCATCTCCCCCCCATCCCCCACCCCCAAGTGACACCTGCACCAGACAGTGCAACCTCAAGTACTGCCAGCCTTGACATTTATGAGCAAGCCTTCATATAGAACCTGAACCCCTAAACCTGATGATCTAAAGATGAATGTGTTAGTGACTGAGCCACAGCGAACACAGAAAAGGAGAAGAATAATGAAGAGAAGGAACAGCCAGAATAAACAAATGCAAGTCAGGTCCTCGACGTCAAATGAAAACAGGTCCATGCCAAAATGTATGGTCCCAGATTATGTTGGTTACTTATAGTCACTGTCTCAGGATAACACAGTAAAGTGCCCACTTGATTAATTACCCTAGAGTATGTGATGTCCCTGAAAATTCACCAGGACTGGAAAGGGGAAAAGTCTGGATCGGACAAAAACTGTCATTCTTTACCATATTTGAGAAGAAAGATTGAAACCTAATGATGAAGTCATTATCCACATGGATGCCCTGTATAATCATATTATGTATAAGGATAACAGCAGATCAGCACTACCTGCCAATTACAATTCCATTCTTAATCAACTTACAAAAGTAGTTGTTTCCTTCAATTTATAGAATCATAGAACCCTCCGTGTAGAATCAGACTATTCGGTTTATCAAGTCCCACCCAAACCCATCCTACATTTTGCATGACTAATCCACCCAGCCTGAACATCTCTGGTCACTATGGGCAACTTAGCTTGGCCAATCCACCTAACCTGCTCATCTTCAGACTGTGGGAGGAAACCCGCACAGACATAGGGAGAATGTGCAGATTCCACACAGTCACCTGAGGCTGGGATCAAACCCGCAGACCCTGCTGCTGTGAGGCAGGAGTGCTAACCATTGAGCCACCGTGCCACCTAGCTCATAAAAAAACAGAATTGAAGTTGTACCCTTAATCTGTAAGGGTTCCCTGGTATAGGTTCTCAGCCTGGCCGAGGTCTTATGCAAATTTAAGGGTTGGAGTACAGAACGAAAATTGGTAAAGACTAATTTATTTCAACTTACTTTTACAGAAAGGAAAGGAGCATGTTTTTGTTCCCAGAAGCTTAAAATCTTCAATCCTTCAAGATGTGATTTACTTAGTCTGCCTTTTGATCTGTACAGTTAAGTCTGCTCAGCAAATACCATCAGAGGAGTATAATTCCAGGATAGTAATAGGACAGGAGTCAATAAAACTTCGACATATATTCCCACTGCAACTGCCAGTCTTCTCAAATTAGAAGACATTTGTCCCTATTAGTTGTCTTGTTGGAAAATTATTCGGCAGGAACAATGATTAGGATCAGGTTTTGGAGTAATGTCAGTTCTCCTCACCCCCCGGAATTGAAATCATCTTGTTCAACATCCAAGCACATAGACAGAAAAATAACTTTTTCTTCTTACTCCCGGGAGAAAGGTGTCGTGCTCACATTCGTTCACCTAGCTGTTCATCCCAAATAGACGAAAAGTGGCAGTCTCCTGGCCTTGATATGGTCTGCAATGCTCCAGGGTTATTGCATAGTTACCAGAGGTTGAAGATTAATCTTCGGGAGGGCTGAGATTATCATCCAGTGAGGTAATGGGGCATCATTAAAAGCAATTTCACTTTTATATTTTTTCTGCATGTTGTCGATACTGGTTATCGAAATATTGGAGATGGAGAGGGGAAAGTTGGCTGTTTGATCATTCAAGATGCACAATGGAAGCAGGTCACATGCTGAATCCTCTGAAATGTATACTCCCAGATTTGGCCACCCAAGGTGTGAGGCAGGTCAAAATGCCAGTGACAAGCAGCTGGAATTGAAAGGATGAAGTTCCAGAATCATTGAATTTTCCAGTACAGAAGGAGGCCTATCATGTCTGTACGAGCTCTTGAAAGTTCCATTCCCTACTTCACTACTTTCAAATATATAACCAGCTCTCTTTTGAAATCTCATATAGAATCCACCTCCACCACTCTCCCAGGCAGTGCATTCCAAATCCTAATAACTCTGAGTAAAGAAGCTTCTCCTCACCTTACTTGCTGACAATCTTGAAATTATGACCGCTAGGCATTGTGGAAGGGCATTTGCTGGGTGAGAGAATGGAGGCGCTGGAAGGCATAGTGGGCCAGATGAACTCTTGCCTTTGTTCACAGGGCCAGAATACTCTTCCTGAACTTCCCTTCTTATAGAGACCCCTCCTCGTCTTCTTCTGCCCAGGCAAATCACAGAAGCAACTCAGCAACCTGAAAAAAACGTACCATCCAGGATTGCAGCAGGTGAGGATTGAACAGATGGTAAAGTTTGGCATGAATATTTAGCTGCACACATTCCCAGTCCAATCAAGCATTCAGCAAACGTGTTAACTTTGGTTGGACACATTCTGAGAGGTTTTATCACATGCCTTCCCCTACCCTGCAGCCCACCATTCCCCCAAGACACACTCACCACTAGACACTGAACATGTCCATCCTCACTGGCCCCTACTGTCCCATGGCCAATTAAGAAGCAGATAAATTTGACTGGGTGATTTTTTTTGTTAGTCATTTTTGCTCATGTCTAATATCTGACTTTTAATAAATAGATTCAATGACAAAGGAAGAAGTTTTTTGAAGTACCAGTTGCATTTCTTTCTTGTATATCTTACAGTGGTGTCCTGAAGATGAGTCCGCAATTCCTGCGGACTTGGGGACAATTCTGAAAAGTGGCAACAGATTGGCAAAATTGCCTCAACGAAAGGTATGAGGTGGGCCTTTATTCCTGTATCTGAACTCTC
>NW_025215019.1:39502-45150 GCF_004010195.1 Chiloscyllium plagiosum
GGCAGAAAAAAATCCAGACTGTTCTACACACTTCTCAGATCAGTTTTATTCTTTTACTTCTCAACACCAACATTAATAAAAAAAAGATAATCAAGTTTCTTGTTAAAAGAAGCCAAGTAAAATATATGAATTTGTATTTGTCTTTCGTTCCACAACGTTTCCTCTTCCACATTCTTATTTTCCAGTGGAGTGCTATTTTCTAATAAAGGTCAGAAAGATCCTGGGCAGTAACATGCTGTTCATTAAAACTAAAAAAATGCAAATGTTATTTTCGCGTGTGTCTGTGTCTGTGGCATCATTAACTTGACACAGCAAGAAGCTGAGGAAATTAATTTGCAGCTCTGACTGGGGAGAGCTAATGAGAAGACATTCAGCCTGACGTGGCTTCTGTCAGGATGCAGAGCAGCAAGAAGGGAGCTCCTTGGAGTTAATGGGACTCAGTAGGCTGGCCAAGGTTCATGTAACACAATATTTTGCTAACAAGCAGCAGCTCCAGTCGATGACTTCAAAAAGGTATGTTTTAAAACACTATCCACCCCACCCAGTCAAAACGGGCCAAATGAACAATGAACACCTCAGTGGTGACTGACTCTCCTCCAGCACTACGAGTTGCAATTTAAAGACAAGCAAGAAACCGCCTGAATAATGGAGGCATCCTGTTTTTAAATTGGAATTTCACTCCAGAGGCTACTCCAGACTTTGAGTCTTGATTTATATGACAAAAAAATGAAACTCTTTCATGCTAGCTCCACAGTTGTAGTGTAAATGCAGCACAAAGAAATGTAAATCAAAAGCGGCTTTCATTAAGAAAGTGAAGCAAAATAAAAGAATCCACTAAAGCAAGCATCATAAATTAATTGAGAAGCAATTAAGTGGATTCTTGCAGGGCTACAGGATGAAGGCATTATGACAGACAGAGCTATTGGAACAGGAAGAGGCCAATCAGCCCCTTGAGTGTGTGCTACTATTATGGTTTTACTGAAGTGTCCTTGCTCAATATCTTTAGCAAGCAAAACATGATCAAATTCAGATTCAACATCGTTAATTTTTCTGTGGGAAATTCTATTGTTCTCCCATTGTTGGCATCAGGAAAGGAATTTCTGTCCTGAAAGTGCTAGCTTAGATTTTAAGGTTTAGTCCCTTTTCATAGATATTCTCAATAGCAGAAAATATTTCTCTCTTTCTTATGATGATACTGTCACTTCAAAAAGGTTATTTTGTCCTGGATTTTTTTTTTGAAAGAGGTTGTAAAGGCAGAGGTACCAAAATGGCTAAATGACTGCCTAAGTCAAAAATCAGATGAGCACTTTATTTCAAACAGTTGTATAATGGAAGGGGAGTGGCCAGTTCTCTCAATTCCACTTTTTTAAAATTGTAGCAGTCACAAGGTGTGTGAGTCCAGAAGGGTTGCAAGCTTCAGCAAATGATTCCTAACTGATTTTCTCTGAAATCTCTCTGGATGTTGTTCCCTCCTGCCTGTAAGAATCTGTGTTTGAATTTACCTTTTGCCAAGGGGTGCGTGTATGGGATCTTACTATATTAAGTTTATAAGTTAAGTTGCTTTACCAGGTTGGTAAGGTTTTCTAATAGTTAAGTCATTCTAAATTCTACTTTCTTTTGTTCGGTGTTTCAACTGTAGTTGTGGAGTCATAGATTTATAGAGATGTACAGCATGGAAACAGAGCCTTTGGTCCAAATCATCCTTGCCGACCAGATATCCCAACCAAACCTAGTCCCACCTGCCAGCATGGGGCCCATGAACCTGCAAACCCTTCCTATTCATATACCCATCCAGATGCCTTTTGAATGTTGCAATTGTACTAGCCTCCACCACTTCCTCTGGGAGCTCATTCCACGCACACACCACCCTCTGTGTGAAAAGGTTGCCCCTTAGGTCTCTTTTATATCCTTCACCTCTCACCTTAAACCTATGCCCTCTAGTTCTGGACTCTCCCAACCCAGGAAAACGACCTTATCTATTTACCCTATCCATGCCCCTCATGATTTTGTAAACCTCTATAAGGTCACCCCTCAGCCTCCGATGCTCCAGGGAAAACAGCCCCAGCCTATTCAATCTCTCCCTGTAGCTCAAATCCTCAAACCCTGCAAAATCCTTATAAATCTTTTCTGAACCCTTTCAAGTTTCACAACATCCGTCTGATAGGAAGGAGACCAGAATTGCATGCAAAAGTGGATTGACCAATGTTATGTACAGCCGCAACACGACCTCCCAACTCCTGTACTCAATACTCTGACCAATAAAGGAAAGCATACCAAACGCCTTCTCCACTATCCTATCCACCTGCGACTCCACTTTCAAGGAGCTATGAACCTACACTCCAAGGTCTCTTTGTTCAGCAACATTCCCTAGGACCTTACCATTAAGTGTATAAGTCCTGCTAAGGTTTGCTTTCCCAAAATGCAGCACCTCACATTTATTTCAATTAAACTCCATCTACCACTCCTCAACCCATTGGCTCATCTGATCAAGATCCCGTTGAAATCTGAGGTAACCTTCTTTGCTGTCCACTACACCTCCAATTTTGGTGTCATCTGCAAACCTACAAACTATCCCTATGAAGCTCACATCCAAATCATTTATATAAATGATGAAAAATAGTGGCCCCAGCATCAATCCTTGTGGCTCTCCACTGGTCACAGGCCTCCAATCTGAAAAGCAACCCTCCACCACCACCCTCTGTGTACTACCTTTGAGCTAGTTCTGTGTCCAAATGGCTAGTTCTCCCTGTATTCTATGAGATCTAACCTTGCTAATCAGTCTCCCACAGGGAACCTTATCGAAAGCCTTACTGATGTCCACATAGATCACATCTACCATTCTGCCCTCATCAATCCTTTTCGTTACTTCTCAAAAAACTCGATCAAGTTTGTGCGGCATGATTTTCCATGCACAAAGCCATGTTGACTATCCCCAATTAACCCTTGTCTTTCCAAATACATAGAAATCCTGTCCCTCAGGATTCCCTCTAACAACCTGCCCACCACTGACGTCAGGTCCACTGGTCTATGGTTCCCTGGCTTGACCATCTTTCATAAATAGTGGCACCACGTTAGCCAACCTCCAGACTTCCAGCACCTCACCTGTGACTGTCAACTTATAGAAATATCTCAGCAAGAACCCAGCAATCACTTCTCTAGCTTCCCACGGAGTTCAAGGGTACACCTGATCAGGTCCTGGGTATTTATCCATTTTTATGCGTGTCAAGACATCTAGCACTTCCTCCTCTGTAATATGGACATTTTTCAAGCTGTCACCATCTATTTCCTTACATTCTATATCTTCCATGTTCTTTTCCACAATAAACACTGATGCAAAATACTCATTTAGTATCTCACCTATCTCCTGCAGCTCCACACAAAGGCTGCCTTGCTGATCTTTGAGGGGCCCTATTCTCTCCCTAGTTACCATTTTGTCATTAATGTATTTGTAAAAACCCTTTGGATTCTCCTTAGCTCTATTTGCCAAAGCTATCTTATGTCCCCTTTTTTGCTCTCCTGATTTCCCTCTTAAGTATACTCCTACTGCCTTTAGACTCTTCTAAGGATTCACTCGATCTATCCTGTCTATACCTCACATACGCTTCCTTCTTTTTCTTAAACAAACCCTCAATTTGTTTAGTCATCCAGCATTCTCTATACCAACCAGCCTTTTCTTTCACCCTAACAGGAACATTCTGTCTCTGGATTCTTGTTATCTCATTTCTGAAGGCTTCCCATTTTCCAGCTATCCCTTTGCCTGAGAACATCTGCCCCAATTAGCTTTTGAAAGTTCTTGCCTAATACCGTCAAATTTAGCTTTCCTCCAATTTAGAACTTCAAGTTTTAGATCTGGTCTATCCTTTTCCATCACTATTTTAAAACTGATAGAATTATGGTCGCTGGCCCCAAAGTGCTCCCCCACTGACATCTTCCTCTCCATCTAAATCCTTAACACTATGATAGTCCCAGTCTATGTTTAAAAAGTTAAAATCTCCTACCACAACCATCCTATTATTCTTACAGATAATTGAGATTTCCTTACAAACCTGTTTCTCAATTTCCCTCTGACTATTAGTGAGTCTATAATACAATCCCAATAAGGTGATCATCCCTTTCTTATTTCTCAGTTCCACCAAAATAACTTCTCTGGATGTATTTCCAGGAACATCCTCCCTCAGTACAGCTGTAATGCTATCCCTTATCAAAAACACCACTCCCCTCTTCTCTTGCCTCCCATTCTGTCCTTCCTGTTGCATTTGTATCCTGGAACATTAAGCTGCCAGTCCTGTCCATCCCTGAGCCATGTTTCTGTAATTGCTATGATATCTCAGTCCCATGTTCCTATCCATGCCCTGAGTTCATCTGCCTTCCCTGTTAGGCCCCTTGCATTGAAATAAATGCAGTTTAATTCAACAGTCCTACCTTGTTCTCTGCTTAGTCCCTGCCTGCCCTGACTGTTTGGCTCGCTTCTTTTCTCAACTGTACCAGTCTCAGATTGATTTCTTTCCTCACTACCTCCCTGGGTCCCCCCTCCCACCTTACTAGTTTAAATCCTGCTAAGCAGCTCTAGCAAATCTCCCTGCCAGTATATTAGTCCCCTTCCAATTTAGGTGCAATCCGTCCTTCTTATACAGGTCAATTCTACCCCAGAAGTGATTCCATTTATCCAAAAATGTGAATCCTTCTCCCATACACCAGCTCCTCAGCCATGCATTCATCTGCTCTATCCTCCTATTCCTGCCCTCACTAACTCGTAGCAATGGGAGTATTCCAGATAGTACTACTCTCGAGGACTTCCTCTTTAAATTCCTGCCTAACTCTCTGTAATCTCTCTTCAGAATCTCAACATTTTCCCTTCCTGCGTTGTTGGTTCCAATGTGTACAATGACCTCCTGCTGGTCCCTCTCCCCCTCGAGAACATTCTGCACCCTCTCTGAGATATCCTTGATCCTGGCACCAGGAAAGCAACACACTAGTTTGATTTTTCACTGCTGGCCACAGAAATGTCTGTCTGCACCTTGGACTAGACATCCCCTAACACAATCTTGGAACCCGACAAACCCCTCATTGTATTAGAGCCAGTCTCAATACTAGAAACTTGGCTGCTCGTGGTACATTCCCCTGAGAATCCATCACCCCCTACATTTTCTAAGACAGCATAGTAGTGTTTAAATAAATTCTGTTTTGTCTAAAGCCGAGTGGTTTGATCAGTTGCATCACACCTGGAATATCTACTTCACGTCCACCTTTACAAGAAGAAAAAGTTAGGGTCTCGGCTACCTTCTTAAAATATTTTGAGGGGGTCTGGCTTGATCCACAACAATCTACTCTATGAATTTCAACTCTATGTAAAATTTTCAACTGACAGCAAGGCATTTAAACTGTGAAAAGACCAATTCATGAGATGATTGCAGAATCACAGAATTGTTACAGAAGGCAGTCATTCATAAGACCATAAGACCATAAGACATAGGAGTGGAAGTAAGGCCATTCGGCCCATCGAGTCCACTCCGCCATTCAATCGTGGCTGATGCGCATTTCAGCTCCACTTACCAGCGTTCTCCCCGTAGCCCTTAATTCCTCTAGACAACAAGAATCTATCAATCTCAGCCTTGAAGACATTTAGCGTCCCGGCTTCCACTGCACCC
>NW_025215019.1:55564-59000 GCF_004010195.1 Chiloscyllium plagiosum
CCCCCTCATTCTTCTGAATTCCAATGAATATAATCCCAGCCTACTCAGCCTCTCCTCATAAGCCAACCCCCTCCACTGTGAAGATCGACGCAAAGTACCTGTTCAATGCCTCAACCATTTCATCATATCCCATAACTAACTGCCCCGTCTCATCCTCTGAAGGACCAACATTTACTTGAGCCACTCTTCTTTGTTTTCTATATTTATAGAAACGTTTACTATCTGTCTTTATATTCTGTGCCAGGTTTTTCTCATATATGATCTTGCTTTTCTTTATAGCTCTTTTTGTGGCTTTCTGTTGACCTTTAAAGTTTTCCCAATCTTCTAGATTCCTGTTGTTTTTGGCCACTTTGTATGCCTTCTCTTTCACTTTGATAGCCTGCCTTATTTCCTGAGACACCCATGGCAGATGATCCCTCCTTCTTTCTCACTGAATATGCTTTGCTGAGCACTTTGAACAATTTCTTTGAAGGCGCTCCACTGCTCGTCAACTGTCACACCATGAAATCTTTGTTTCCAGTCTACTTTAGCCGGGTATGATATACTTTCAGTATGATGTACTTTCCAACTGTGCATTTATCAGACAATTGCAAAAATGTGGGCATTCGTATTAAACAACCAGCTCTACTTCTTCGATCTTGGCCCTAAGCCAAAATTAATACTTTGCAAGGGTTCAGCTTGAGATTAGATTAGATTCCCTACAGTGTGGAAACAGGCCCTTCGGCCCAACCAGTCTACATCGACCCTCTGAAGAACATCCCACCCAGACCCATTCCCCTGACTAATCCACCTAACACTACGGGCAATTTAGAATAGCCAATTCACCTAACCTGCACATCTTTGGACTGTGGGAGGAAACTGGAGCTCCCAGAGGAAGAGCATTAATTTAACATATTTTGGAAGATAAGTTTTGCTTTCAAGGGAACCCTTCTTCATTCTCCCTAACTCAATCATTAAGTAACATAATAATTGAATAACAATACCTACAGTCTTTAAGTTGATGTATAGAGTAATCGGGCAAAAGTGAGGACTGCAGATGCTGGAGATTACAGTCGACAGTGTGGTGCTGGAAAAGCATAGCAGGTTAGGCAACTTCCGAGGAGAAGGAAAACTAATGTTTCAGACAAAAGCCCTTCATCAGGAGTAATTGGACACACATAGAAGCAGAATTAGAAGAATTCATCAATGTCCTCAATTATTAACCCTCCTTTCAACTTAAAGTCTCAAAACGAAAAGGGAACTATTGATTTCCGTATCACCATGGTATTTAAATTGAGAATCAATGCTTCACTTAATGTATTATCACCTAAAGTCATGATTTTAAATCCTGTCTTTAAATGAGGACTCCCTGGAATTTAGTAAATCAGGAAGAGAGCTGTTTATACATTGCCAGGGCTTTATAAGTCTCTAGTGCATCTCCATCCCAAAGATATGGAATGTGGACTATACAGTCATGCAAATGCTGACATTCATGTTTTTTGTTTCAATCAATATCCTTGTTTCACTTTAAAAAAAACTGCCTTTTGAAAAAGTTCAATGGAGATCTCCAGTCAATTAATTAAAAAATAATATTTGACATGAACATGTCCTCATAATGTGTGATAATTGAATTTCCAGAGCATGAATATCCGCCAAGCAGACGGAATGGTGCAGAGCTACCCTGGATCATATGCTTGATAATTACACATCTGTCAGTTGTTGTTTCTCAACATTAGTACATGTTGAACACTTTTTCAACTGAGCAGCACTAGTTGCAACTTGTATGGCATCTCAGACCTATAGAGTGACAAAAAATCAGGAAAGTTTCGAGTCCTAATCTCTACTTAAAGATTTGCTCCAAAATGCGTGTGACTGCCTGTATAGTGTCAAAACATTTCTGTTGAACTGTCACGTTTCAGACAGTTGACTACCTGCCAGTACCAGACTCATCTTTGAAAAACAGCAGGTTATGGGTAAGTTCCTGGGAGGATGTTTACTGCAGCTGAATGAGTCAGTACTTTGGAAAGAGGTGTTTCCATTGCATCTGTTTGGGTGTGGGCTTATCCGATGACTTTTCCATGATGTAGCTGTCACTGTCTGCTGGAACCTTTCAGGGATCACTACTGTTCATATTGACTGTTGTAGCACATGCTCTTCCAAAATATCCAGGACCTTTTCGAAAAACAAACATGCAAAGTAGCAATAATAATATCAGTGATGAGCTACTTTCCAATTTAGTACATCCACCTGATAACTGTACTCTAAAAAAGTTCCAATTACTGTAACAGCACTGTGGCTGAGTGGTTAGCATTGCTGCCTCACAGTTCCAGGGATTGGGTTTGATCCCACCCTTGGGTGAATGTGTGGCGTTTGCACATTCTCCTTGTGTCTACATGAGTTTCCTTTGAGTGCTCCATGTTTCTTCCAAAAGATATGCAGTTTAGGTAGATTGGCCATCCGAAATTGCCCCATAGTTTCCAGGGATGTACAGACTCGGTAGATTATCCATAGGAAATGCAGGGAAAGGATAGGCAAGGTCTTTGTGGTGGGGGTGGGGGGGAAGAGGGGGGGTGTAGGTGTGGACTTGATTGGCCAATTGGCCTTCTACACTGTAGGGATTCTATGGTGAACCCAAGCCAGGAAAACCTAAATATTTCTTCAGTTTAAGTGATGTGGATTAACACAATGTACAAAGTTTACTGGGTTATGCAGTCATGGAGTAACCATAGCTTCTGTATTTGTGCAGACATTTGACGTATTTTGACTCTCACAAACCTAGAATTAGAAGAATTCATCAATGTCCTCAATTATCAATCCTCCATTCATCTTAAACCCACAAAACAAAAAAGCAAAGTATTAATCTGCAAGCCGCCAAGTTTTAAAAGTTTTTTCCAACAAGTTTAATATTGGCAATTAATACTTCACATAAAGTGGCCAAATTGTGTGGGTGTGGCACAGCATTTAATATTGAGACTCAAAATGAGGAATGGTCACTTGGGCATGATATTAAATATTAGCTTTGATCTTAGAGACATCTTTGAATGTGTGACTGGTTTTGCACTGACTCTGTGCAATTATTTGGATATGCTTTTGAAGACCTCAACAGATTAGCCACCGTAGTGAGACAATGGTCAGAAAATTTCATACTTTGCATTTAGCATAATGGACCACTTTTCGCTGCTCAATGGGAGGCAATGATTAAAATGGATGAACTAAAATCCATGAGGACATACAATTGAGAATGGTCTTTCCTATTTCTTGTATAAGGCTTTAACAATGTATTATTGCATTATCTACTATCTTCTTAATATTTCAGACAGAATTTGGGATCTGTATGCCCCAGCTAATTTCCATACAATGGTTCAGACAGAATGAAAATGATGAGCCGATGCGTAATATCCTGAAGGGCAGGAGTCTCTGCTTAGTTTTGTTGTTTACCTCAGTTTAAACTCAAATT
>NW_025215020.1:0-990 GCF_004010195.1 Chiloscyllium plagiosum
AGAATGAATAAAGGACCCAATAATACCTCAAGCAGTCCAGCCGGATCTATCAGTGAACATTTAGCTAGTTAATCACTAACAGTACTTCCCTAGGACTTGAAAAGTAGGAATGAGGGGCATACCAGAAGGACAGATGAGGACAGAAAACAATAGTCCTTCTTGGTGAGGACAAAGACATTGAAGGTGGTGAAGATTGATTTAGTGAATCAGTAAGTGTTGAGATGTCACAATAAATTAAAGGCCAGAAGCTGGATAGCCGGGACATTAAAAGTACAGACAAAAAAGACAACCAGAATTTGACCTTGACAGCTCAAAATACTGAATACATTTTTAGAATACTATCCATTCAAGGCCAAAGCAGACAAGGTTAACTTGACTCTTACTTCTCAATCTCCAGGGCAGCCACTTTCCTTTTCTCATAGAGCTTGTCATTGAGAGCCCGCACAATGTTGGAGGTGAGAGGAGCAAAGTCCTTCTCAGTGTTCATCCTGTCGATCGAGAACTCCTCGACGCTTGATATTAATAGCTAAAGAGATAAAAACAAAAATATCAGTGCAATATAAAGAACACACATCAATAGAAAGGAAGACAGCAAAGAGGCACAATTCAGGACATGGGCACGACGGATAGATTTGATATTCAGCACAGATAGACAAGAATGGAATGCAAGAGGAATGGACGACCGACTTGACACTGACATCTTCTACAAACCCACCGACTCCCAACTGATCCAGAATCTGGTTTCCAGCATCTGCAGTCATTGTTTTTACCTGCAAGAGGAATGGTGTCAAGGCATTAAAGCAAATGAGGGGACATGGCACTTGTGAAGGAGTGGGTGGTGTGATTGGGAGGAGCAGGGGATTGACAGAGTAAGGGGGAAGATGAAGTAGGGAATCTGTAGGATAAAAGGGTCTGACAGAGGTGGGTGGTGGAGAGGGCCGTGTGTGTGTGGGGAGGCAGGGAAGGGTCAGACAAAGTGGGAGTGGTAGG
>NW_025215020.1:1536-9845 GCF_004010195.1 Chiloscyllium plagiosum
GGGTGTGGTTATGGGATGATGCAGGAAATGGGAACTGCTCTCTCTTAAGTTACGTCTTCGTGTCCGTTGTGATTTCAATTACTCCTGTTTTGTTGATGTTGTTTGAGTGTAAATAAATTCTGTTTTGATTAAACTTAAGTGGATTGAGCAACTGCAACTCTTCTGGAAAATTTTCCTTACACCCTTGAAAACAAATGCGTGAGTTAGGGACTAGGATTCCTTCCTGAAATGTTTTGTTGGGTCTGTCCAGGTCTATAACACTGTATGTATTGTGTAGTGATAAGGCCAAGAGACCATCATCTCCCCAATCTTTAGCGTTAGCCAGAATACCGAGAGTCAGTCTCTGACGCCAAGCTATGTGTACAAAGTTTGGTTCTCCTAAAACAAGCTGTCACATAATTCTGGTGAGAGAACATAGAACAGAGAACAATTCAGAGCAAAGCAGGTCCTTTGGCCCTTGATGTTGCGTCAACCAGTGAACTAATCTGAGTTTATCGTCCGACACTATCCCATCATCATCCATGTGCTTATCCAAGGATTGTTCAAATCTCCCTAATGTGGCTGCGTTAAGCATATTGGCAGACAGGGCATTCCATGTCCTTACTGCTCTGTGAGTAAAGAAGCTGACTCTCCACCTGTTGTCAATCTATCACCTCTCAATATGTCGTTATGCGCCCTCATAGAAGCTGACGTAAATCATCCTCGAAACGAAACTTTCACTGTCTACCCTATATAATCCACTGATCATCTTGTATGTCTCTTTCGAATCCGCTCTTAGCCTTCTTCTCGACAATGAGAACAGACACAAGTCTCTCAGCCTTTCCTCATAAGACTTTCCGTCCAGACCAGGAAATATCCTGGTAAATATCCTCTGCACCTTTTCCAATGCTTCCATATTCTTCCTGCATTCGGGAACCAGAATTCTGCACAATATTCCAAGTTCAGCCGCACTAGCGTTTCGTCCAGTTGCAGTATGACATGTCGGTTCTGGAACTCATTCCTTCTTCTAATGAAACCGAACATACCATGTGCCTTCTTAAGAGCACTATCAACGCGGGTGGTAGCTTTCAGCGATCTATATGCATTGACTTCAGGATCTCTCTGAATATCCATACTACAAAGAATCTTTCCATTGACGCAGGATTCTGCCTTGCTGTTATACTCCCCAAAGGGAATCACCTCACATTTAGCTGCGTTGAACTCAATTTGCCACTTTCAGCCCAATTCTGCAGTGTATCCAAGTCCCCCGCAACCTTTAACATTCTTCAACACTTTCCACTACTCCAAAGACGTTAGTGTAATCTGCAAACTGAATAACTCATCCACCTTTGCCTGTGTCTAAGTCATTTATAAAAATGACAAACAACAATGGTCCCAAAACGGATCCTTGTGGCCAGCCATTAACAACCAGACTCCAGCATAACCATTTTCCATCAACCACCACTCGCTGCCTTCTTTCAGAAAGCTAGTTTCTAATCCAAAATGCTAAATCACGCTCAATCTCATGCCTCTGCATTTTCTCCAACAGCGTATATGTGGAACGTTATCAAAGACTTCACTGAAGTCCATGTACACCACGTCAACTGCCCTACCCTCATCTACATGCATTGTCACTTTCTCAAAACCTCAATGAGTTTTGTGAGACACGCCCTGCCATTGACGAAACCATGCTGACTATCTGAAATCAAATTGTTGCTTGCTAGATGATTATAAATCCAATCTCTTATAATCCTTTCCAAAACTTTTCCGACAACAGAAGTAAGGCTCACTGGTCTATAATTACCTGGGTCATCTGTAATATCCTTCTTGAACTAGGGCACGACATTTGCAATCCTCTAGTCCTCTGTTAATGAACCTGTAGATAATGACGTTTTAATGTTCAAAGCAAATGGCTCCGATTTCCAGAAAATTCTCAGATTCAAAGCAAATGGCTCCGATTTCCAGAAAATTCTCAGATAAATCCCATCCGGCACAGGGGACATATCGACATTCACTACTTCGAGAATCGATAACACCTCTTCGTAATAGCCTTGGTCATTTCTAATCTAGTACATCGGGTTTCGTTTCTCTCCTCTACAATATGCTCATTTTCCTGAGTGAAAACCGATAATAAATATTCGTTTTTCACATCTCTGATCTCCACAGGATCCACATTCAACTTCCTACCACTTTCTTTGATTGGCCCTATTCCCACAAAACCAACGTTTTATTCTTAACATAGCGACAAAGCTTTAATGTAATTCTTTATTCTATTTGCTAAAGCGTGCTAATGTCCTCTCTTTGCTCTTCTTCACTCTTTCTTTAAATCCTTCCTCGCTAATCTGTAACTCTCCATCACCTCATCGTAACCATCTTGCCTCATCAACATATGAAACTCCTTCTTCCGCTTAACAAGAGATGCAATTTCTGTAGTAAAACACCGTTCTCTTACCTTATTGCTTCCTCTCAGCCTGACAAGGACAAACCTGTCAAGGACACGCAATGTCTGTTCCTTCAACCAGCTCCACACTTCGATTTTCCCCACTCCCTGATTTTTGCTGCCCCATTCTATGCATCCTAAATCTTGCCCAAACGCATTATAATTGCCCTTGTCTCATCGATAACTCCTGACCTACCCCTTTCCATCGCGAAACTGGACTTATCTGTCTCCAAAGTGCTCACCTACAACTAAATCATACAACTGGCCGGGCTCATTACAAATCCTCAGATTCAGTGTGGCCTCCACTTTTGTCGGCCCTTCGACATACTGTGTCAGGAAACTCTGCTGCACACATTGGACAAAAACTGATCCATCCGACTTACTAGAGTTATAGTATTTCCAGTCAATATTGGGGAAGTTAAATTCCTCAAAATGACCATCCTATTCATTTAATTCCTATCTAGAATCATTTCGCCAAACCTCACCCCCACCTACTTGGACTTCTGTGGAGGTCTGTAAAAAACTTCCAGCAGTGTGACTTATCCTCTCCTGTTTCTAAAATTATCCCATACTGCCTCAGTCGTCGAGTCCTCGTCAAAGGTGCATTCAGCCAACGTTATCCCGTCCATGACGAACAAGGCCACACATGCCCGGCTTTTATTGCCTTGCTTGTTCTTAATGAAAGTTCAAAACACTGGAACCTGCAACATCCTTTTCTCGCCTTGTTCTATCCATGTTTCCGAAATCGTTACAACATAGAAATCTCAGGTATTTATCCATGCTGCAAGCTCACATACCTTATTTCGGATACATATGGCGTTAAAGTAGACACACTACAAACTAGCTTGTTGTCTGCCAGTACTTTCCTGTGACCGAAAAATCCTGTCCATGTCGTCCCTACTCTCATCCTGCTGTGCACTGGAACTACATCTCAGATTCCCAACCCTATGCTGATCTAGTTTAAACCCATCCTAATAGCACCAGCAAGTTCCCCACCCAGATTATTCGTACCCCTCTAGTTCACATGATGACCGTTCTGTTTGTAAAGGAATAATTCTGAATTATCCAAGTTCCTGAAACCCTCCCTCCTGCACCATCCGTGCAGCCACGTGTTCAGCTTATATCACTCCCTATTCCTTGCCTGTCAATCACGGGGCACAGGAAACAAACCAGAGATATCAAGTCTGTTTTTCCTATCTCTCACCTTCCACTATAGCTCACTGAAATTCTGCCTTATATGTTTTTTCCCTCCTTCTACCTGTAACTTTGGTACCTACGTGCGCCACGACTTGGGGCTGGTCACTGACCACAAAGACATGGTCCGAGACATCACGGACTCTGGCACATGGGAGACAATACACCAAACATGAGTCTTGTCCGTTCGCAACAAAACCTCTGTCTGACACTCGAGCTATTGAATCCCCAATGACTAAACCTTTTCCTCCTTTCCCTCCTTGCGTTCTGTGCAACAGAGAAGGGCTCTGTGCCAGACACCTGGACCCCACTGCATACCCTTGGTAACTGGTCCCCCCCAACGATAACTAAAACGTATACAGGTTTTTCAGGACAACGACCACAGGGGGATGCCAACACTGACTGTTTATTTTCCTTTGAACAGTTCCCCAGTTTTCTTCGTGCCCAGGAGTTACTGCTTCCCTGTAAATATTACCGATTACAGTCACTGCCTCCTGAATAATCCCAAGTTCATCCAGCTCCCGCTCTAGTTCCATAACACGGGTTGGAGTAGCGAGAGTTTGGTGCACTTCCTGCAGATGTATATCGATGGGACACTAATGACGTCCCTCACCTCAAACATCATGCAGGTGGAACATTCCTCTTCCTGCATTGCCATCACTGCGAGTACCCTTATCAGAAAGTGAAAAAGAACAGAAGCTTACCTGAGTTGTCCCTAATGTTTAAGTTTAGAGGAGTTGTTTGGGTAGATGGTCTATGATCACCATGGAGAATGCAGGATAAAGAATGGAATACTTTGCCCCAGTGTGCGCTCTGAATCTGGGACATGGATCTATGTTTACAAGAAGAGGGTTCAGGAGAGGAGCACAGGTGAAGAAGCCTCGATATGAGGCACGATGCCTTGCTAAATCCAAGATGAAGTGTCTGTTTTCTCAACAGGAACATTGCAATGACCAATGCGTTGATTCAAGTTTTACTTGAGTGGGAGCAGTGGTGCACAGAATTGGACAGGTGGGGAGCGCCCATACCAAATATCCAAACTCGTTTGATTGTGGTAGGTATCCAACGTGGGACGTGGTAGTTGGATTCACTGCTGAAAACCATCATAGTTCAGATTGACCGGATGTTCAAATGCCCTGTCACTTGCTTGTTCATTTTGTGGAAGTCATCCGAAGTATGCTGCGTAGAGGAATTCAGTAACTTGTATTGTAGTTCATATAGTATAGATGGACAAAACTAGACACCATCTCAACTGTAGACGCTTCAAAACCAAATGCAAGAATATTGCAATCCATGTAAGTGTTTGCTGCCTCCCGTTCTTTATTTCAATGATGCTTGGTGCCTTTGTGTGAATGTTATTACTTTATGAAAATATCCAGCCAGTCAGATTAATTAATAAATTCGAAGAAATGAAACACTGCCTACGACAATAAACCATAGAATACCTGACCGTGTCTTTCTGTATGCCTTTTAAATGTACCAATGTATCATTTCGGAATGAACATTTGTTCCCTGAGCTGGTCGGTTTGTTCTCAGATGCATCGTCACCATGCTTGGTAACATCATCTATGAGCCCCTGTTGAAGCACTGGTGTTCGGACCCGTTTGCTATTTTTGTTTCTTGTTCTGTTGTAATGGGAGATATCACTTTCGGTTCCTTTTCGGAGAGTTTGGTAAATGCGGTCTAAATCGAACTGCTATTTGATAGAGCTCCGAACTGGATGATAAGCCTCGAGGGTTTCGGATGCATGCCTTTGGTTAGCCTGTCCCAGGATGGATTCATTGTCCCAAACGAATTGCTGCCCCTTATTGTCAATGTTTAAGGACTCTAGTGACAGTTGGTCGTGTCTTTTGGTGGCTAGTGGGTGCTCGTGGTTAACTTCCTGCCAATCTGTCCGATGTCGTGTTCGTTACAAACCCTGCAGTGTATTCTGTATATAAGGATTAATTGGGACAGGTCACTAGCGTTTCATCGGACACACGCTTATGATGTTAACTAGCATGGTGACACGGTGGCCCAGTGGTTAGCACTGCTGCCTCACAGCGCCTGTAGACCCGGGTTCAATTCCCGACTCAGGCGACTGACTGTGTGGAGTTTGCACATTCTCCCCGTGTCTGCGTGGGTTTCCTCCGGGTGCTCCGGTTTCCTCCCACAGTCCAAAGATGTGTGGGTCAGGTGAATTGGCCATGCTAAATTGCCCGTAGTGTTAGGTTAAAGGGGTAAATGTAGGGGTATGGGTGGGTTGCGCTTCGGCGGGTCGGTGTGGACTTGTTGGGCCGAAGTGTTACACACTGTAAGTAATCTAATCTAATCTAATCTAAATCGTCTGACAACAAATCTTCCCATTCACTGAGCAACCTTACAACCTGAACCGCAATGAGAACAATAAATCTTCACAAAAATCACTATCATTTCAAGAGTTCAGACTCTTTAAACTTTACATGAAAGGCAAAAATAATTACATTTGTGCGAAATCCTATTACTTACAGTCTGATCTCATGCGCTGCCGAAGATTTATCAGTAACTTCAAATTTTATTTTTCCTTTCTCTCTCTTACAGTTAGTCTCCTGGTGATTATATTACTGACTTGGGGCAACTGTGGTCTTTCCACATGCACCATTCGTTATCTGGTGGCCATGGCAACATCTGACCTACTCTTCCTTATTTTTGATGTAGTATTGAAGCGATTTCGTTACTATTACTAACCAAACTGCTTCCTGGACATCACTCCTATTTGTAGTTTCATCCATATCCTGAGCCATTTGACCATTGACTGTTCTGTCTGGTTCACTGCAGCTTTTACTTTTGATCGATTTGTCGCCATTTGTTTTTATCAGATGAAAACTAAGTATTGCACAGAGAAGACTGCAATGAGACTTCTAGCAACAATCTTCATTTTCTTTTCTTTAAAGAACATTCCTTACTACTTTCGATTTAAACCTGGGAAGATCAGCAACAATATTCCATTGTACTGTTACACCAAGTCCAGCTTTTTTAAAGACCGTCGGTGGGCAAGTTTTAAATATTTTGTAAAATTTCTAACACCATTTCTCCCGTTCACTTTAGTTCTTTTTCTCAACATTCTGACAGTGAGACATATCTTTGAGGCTGTCGAGGTACGTAAGGGACTGAATTGTCAGAGAAAACTAGACAATGATTCAGAGATAGACAGCCGACGGAATTCTGTGGTTTTACTCTTTGCCATATCCGCCAGCTTCATACTTCTCTGGTTGGTGTATATTCTATACGTATTTGAAACCGGCTATTCCTTGAATTCTGATGCTTTTGATCTGTTTGAACAAGTTGCATACATGCTGCGGAACCTAAATTGCTGCACAAATGCATTTATTTATGCCATTACACAGAAAGAAATCAGAGGCCAGTTAAAATATGCCTTTAAAAAAATAATTCAATCGATGAATATATCCAAGTAACCGAGAGGCAACACTCGATACAGTATATAACGGAATGAGGAGGCCATGTGAGGAATGCATAGAAATGAGAAAGAGGAGCATCAACATGACAATATTCTTTTTCTCACAGGCGACGAATGACTCCCGTCTGAGAGCAAAACGAAACTGATTGAAGGGGCAAAGTGAGTGTAAAATGCTGTTAGCAATAAGTCACCGTTCGCTGACAGCTGAATAATAAAATCACAACCAAAAGAGTGATCAGACATGCCACAGAAACATTTTTTTCCCAAGCAATCAGTTCTTAGTGAGTGCATCAGATCAAATGAACTGGAGTTAAGTAACATTGTTCACTATAGGCCAGGATGGGAAACTCAAATGTGCTCTTCCTGACTGAATTATCTGACCCACGCAGCATCTGGACAAACGTTTACACATAGTTGCGTTAAATAAATTAAATAACATGCTAGGCAAAAAGTCTGTCTTCTGATTTACAATGCATTTTCAGCGACACTTCATCAGTTTGTTCCCGTTCAGCTCCCCGAGCCTGCCGTGATCATTTCCATTATTTATTCAATTCATTCGACGAATCAGCCACTGTGTTGATGAGGCAATCCAAGGCCCAATCAGCGGGCTCACTGACAGACGGAATCCGAAGCTTAACATGGGGTAGGAAGTGATTGATCCGCCAAATCATCAGATTTGTCCATGAATGTTTTCAGGCTCACCCTAACTCCATCGAGCTCAGCAGGAACTGCGTCTGGATGAATCCTGTTTGCGAATGGCTTCATATTGGATTCTGAGATCAGATCAAATTGATACTTGCATCATCATCAACAATTGGTGTTTCCATCTGCAACACAGTTCCTAAACCCATCCCTGGCCCAGCTTATAATTCGTGAGGTACTCATTCATTCCATTACCTCTGCAGCCTGGTAGTTAATCACCATATCGGCATGACAACAGTTTAGAAACTCATATATTTACTTTGTCAAAACTTCTTCCATCCTCTGGTTTTATTTCCCAGCGAATTCCAATTCCTGATCATCCACTGACCGTCATGACATTTGGGATGTTGACATGCAAACTTTCGATTTTAATTTGCCACTCACATACTTAAATATTTCATATTTATTCACTGATTTCATTCCTTTTAAGACTGATGGAGATCTTGTTTCATCAATGCTCTCTGAATGTGTTTCATGTTGTGTTGTGCTGTAAATGTCACTAGCTGCTGTAATGGGTGAAAAAAAGGTTATATATTGCATTGCAATCATTCAAATGAA
>NW_025215020.1:10062-16655 GCF_004010195.1 Chiloscyllium plagiosum
ATCCACTGACCGTCATGACATTTGGGATGTTGACATGCAAACTTTCGATTTTAATTTGCCACTCACATACTTAAATATTTCATATTTATTCACTGATTTCATTCCTTTTAAGACTGATGGAGATCTTGTTTCATAAATGCTCTCTGAATGTGTTTCATGTTGTGTTGTGCTGTAAATGTCACTAGCTGCTGTAATGGGTGAAAAAAAAAGTTATATATTGCAGTGCAATCATTCAAATGAAATGGCAGATAATAATGTCAGAAGCAACGGTAAGTCTGAGGATTGGGAGCAATTTTGGACCGAGCACAGGAACGCCCAAAGACTGAACAGTGGCCGAAGAGAATATGAATGCAGTCTTATCTTGTAGTCAAGATCCCTCTCACATTCCCAGGCCATTTCCAATCTCATTCGCTAACTCCACAACAGCACTCATAAATCTATTTTTGGGAGAATGTTCATTTCAGTCATGTCAAGATGCAAACTGTCCATCTTTTTGAGGTCCACCCTGCTCTAGAGCTAGTCCCATTGCCTCTTACAAAGCAGGTTTCCAGCCACATTTCAATCACTCAATGCTTCTTTCCATCCTCACCAGCACATTAGACTGTTAGTAAGTCTGATATCACTATGTTACAGGTTCTGCTTTTAAATATTGTTGCAAGCTGCCTCAAATGTTCGTTTATACACGACATCCCGGCCATCCTACATAGTTTTTGCCAAAACATGGAGTGCCTCCTCTGCCGTTTGATCCTGCTCCAGAAGAATTTCCTGCAGCTGTTCTGTAATATCATTGACCCTAGCAGCAAGTCGGTTATCAGAGCACGCTGAAGGTATCTTTATAATTATAGAAACTCAAGCATACACTATCAGCACTGTGTGTCCACTCTTCTCCCTCACTTTCTGTCCAGATAAGCCGTACATGCTGTCATTAACATGTCTCTGCTTGCATTCCCCCGATGAATCCTCTCCATTAGTAGTTTACAAAGTAGGAAACTGGGGTGTGATCTAGATTCTCTCAGGCGTCTCCTGGATTATCATGTCTTTCTTATTTGCACGTACACCTCTAAACTGTGGTGTGACCACCTATGCAAATGTGTTTTTCCCTCGTCCTATGCGTGCATAGCGAACAGGTACTCCTGTTCAAGAAAGGAGAGATCCAGTTTTTCCAGACGACGACATTTCCTGCAGATATGTTTTTTTTCTCTTGGATATTGAAGTCCCAGAATCGCACATTTAGTCTGCTGACCATTTCTTATTGGCGGGAGCTTTCTGAGCATATTGAAAATTTTCTGACCAGTTATAACCAGTTGAACACATTACTATTTAGTCTCAAAAAATCTCCTTCGGCTGCACCATATCGGATCCGAATACTGAGTGTTTCCACCCAGTAACAAGACAAAATAAAAAGTGTTCCCTCTTTCACCCAATCTCCCATTAATCAAACTCACTCTCTGCGAGATCACTGTTTCGGGATCTGTCATTCTCTTGTTGTTCATGCACTGCAGCTTCTTTGATGTCACAGCACAGAACTTCATTTTGCATCACAGCACAGAGTTTCATTTTGCATCATAAACATACACTCCTTGCCATTTGGAAAATTTAGCGAAAGCTCCTGCCTTGGGAATGTTGGTTACTTCAAACCAGAAGAGTCTCAAACATTTATCCAACCCTGTGCTGTACCTTTCCTGGGAATGCCTGAGAGCGATAGTGCAGGGAGAGTATTCCTCTGTAACCTGACATACGATTGCTTTACTGGGAAATGTTGAGAGATCTTGATTTGTATCTCACAGCTGTTTTAATTGGACTGGGCATGTAGAAAAGGAGCTGACAGGCAGTTAATTTTATCCTGAACCAATGATCGCGTGAAATGTAGCAATGATGTATAATTTCTCTCTAAAGAACATTAATTGCAATTTTCCAGACAATTGCTGATTTGTAGCATGTTTTCTGTTCAAAATTTCCCTGTGTCTTTGATACAGTTACGTGATCGTCACAAGATACTGTGTCAGGTGTACAGCATAATTTCCTGGTGAAGCCTGTTACAAAGAATACTGAAGGAAACTCTCAAATTTCACTGCCATCGCCACCGAGCTTGTTTCTGAACATTCAGTTCAGATAAATTGTTCACCATCTACACTTCCACGTTACGTTGATGACCGACAATTCCACACTACTTTGATCATTATGAAACATAAAATGTAAAACTTTCAAAATCTCAATTCTTGACACAAGTTGAGACGTTTCAATATGACACAGAGTGATATATAAGTTTGTATGATCTTTGCGAATCTGTGCAGGACCTCCATCTTTGGAACTCAACACGAACGATTAAATGTACAATTACAACTGTGATGCAGGGAGAGACAGTAAGAGGGTGTGACACGGCCATAGAATCACAGAGTCATTGAGCGTGGAATCTGACAATTTGGTCCAACTGGTCCATGCTGAACAGAATCCCGAACTAAAGTAGTCCTACCTACCTGCTCCTGCCTCATGTTGCTTCTTTTCTTTACTATTCATGTCTATGTCCAGATGCGTTTTAAATGTTGTAATTGCACGCCCATCCATTTCTTCCTCACGATGTTTATTCTAAAAGCAAACCAAACTCTGTACAAAACGTTTACTTGTCATGTCTGCTTTAAATCTCTCTCTTCCCAACGTAAGAAATGTGGCTGCTAGTCTTGAAACTCCCCACCTTAGATTCATAACTTCATAGAGATGTACAGCACATAAAAAAGGACATTTCAGTCCAGTTTTTCCATTCCAACCAGATAAACTCGATCAATCTAGTTCCATTTGCCAGCACTCGGCTAATATTCCTCTAAACCGTTTCTGTTCATCCAGCTCTCCAGATGACTCTTAAGTGGTGCAATTGTACCAGCCTCTACCACTTTTTCTGGCAGCTCATTACACACATGCTCACACCATACAGGCATGGAAATCTTGCCACTTATATCCCTTTAAAATATTTCCCTCTTATCCGAAAGGTTCTGGGCTCCACCATCCGAGGAAAAAGACCCTGCTTATTTGCTGTATCCATGCCCCTCATGATATTTAAAACTCCATAAGGTCAACCCTTAGCTTTATACGCTCCAGGTAAAAGATCTCCAGTCTATTTAGCCTCTCCCTACAACCAAACCATCTAGCCCTGCCAATAATCTTGCAAATATTTTCCGAACCCTTTCAAGATTTGGAATATCTTTCCTTTGGGAGGGAGACCAGAGATACATAAAATATTCCAAAAAGTGGCCATGTAAAGCTGCAACATGAGCTGTCAACTCTTGTACTCAATGTACTCAACATTAAAGGAAAGCATACGAAATGCCTTCTTCACTATCTATTCTACCGGAACTCTCCTTTCAAGAAACTATCAATCTGTATCTAATGTTTTCTTTGTTTAGCAACACTTCATCAACCATTAAGTGAAGAAGTACAGCCCTCATTTGCCTTTGTAAAATGCAGCACCTCACATTTTCCTTAATTTTTTCTCCATCTGCCACTTTTCAGCTTAATGGCCCACCTGATGAAGTTCTCATTTTCCTGCGAGTTAACCTTCTTCGCTGTCCACTACAGCTCAACTTTTGGTGACATCTGCAATCTTACTAAATGGACCATCTGTGTTCATATCCACTGCACAGCGCCTCGCCACCCCGCTACCTACACTTCCTAACTCTGTAGCATGTGCCAACAGCTACATCAACATCTTAATTCTAAGTGAGTTTCGAGAAAACTCTTAGTGAGTTTTCGACAAGAACCTCACGTTGAGGTTCTGGATGTAAGTTTGCTCGCTGTGTTGGAAGACGTTTTTTCAGATGTTGCATCACCATACGAGGTAACAGCATCAGTGACCCTCAATTGAAGCTTCACTGGAGGCTCAGTAATGATGTCAAGTATTATGGTGAGGAAACTTCTGTAAACCAAACTTCCAGCTCAGTGAACAAACTTGCATCCAGAATCCCTTTTCTTCTGAAACTCCCTCCAGCACCAAAATAACTATTTCTGGAAACTCCCCCATCTTCTAGACACCTCCATATCTCTGTAGCCTCTTCCTGCGTCTGTATCTTTCCAGATCTTTGGGTCTTCCTCCAGCACTTACGCCCCTGCCTATCTCTGCCAACTCCTCCAATGCCTGAAACTCTCCCAAATTCTGTATCACGCCTTAGCGATGCTGGACAAAGGCGACGAGTGACATTGAGTAGTAAAAGTGCTGAACCATGTTAAAAATCAATTCTCCGTTTTATCAAGTTAAATAAGAGTTAAACTTGCTGAGCATAAATCTTTCAGTATCAGTTCCTCATTTTCCCCCAAAGCCTCAAAGATTGTAAGATGAAGAATTTTAGATTTGCCTTTTAAAATTCGACAGCTTCTGCCTGATCATCTTGCTGACAGTCTCTTCATAACGGTGTGCTCTCTTTCTGAAATGAAGCTATTTTGGTCTTCTTTGTGATCACATTCAGTAACAGACAGATCAGCCAAATACACAGTGGTGCAGTGACATTGTCTTCCATGTGTTTACTCGTGCAGCCACGTGCTTCAGTCAAAGCCAGTTTACAAACCGATTGTAATGTCTAATTTCTCTATGTGATGTACACCTTGAGGTCATACTTGTTCTGTGAGATCATGCTTTGACCAGTAACATTCAAGGGGCCTCACCGTTTTCAAACATGGAGTTCCTGAAACACTCAATGTTCTCAGATTTCAACATGCTTATATTCCAGAATGCACAAAACGGTTCCATTCATCGAAAGTGAAGTGTAAAAGTATTGATCAGTGATGGCACTGCGACAATTCTTTGTGCCTTCTTGGACAAATACCGACTAAACATCTGCCACTATTTACCATTTACTAGTGATCAACCAGGGTGGGATAATGATCAGTGAGGGGGCTGAGAATTGAGTTCAGTCACTACCCTTCCTTATATTTGGATCCTCCTCCTGCCCACTTGATTCAAAGCTATCTCAGTGTGACACAGTTGACTTGTAGGAGAATCATCCTGAGCGTAAAGATTCCTCATTAGTGATATGCAAAATGATTTTTTGTTGAATTCAGAGGTTTCAGGATACGACAGTTCCTTTAGGGGTCAAACCCACAGCCTGAGGTCATTGTCGTGGGTCATTGCCCTGAAAGTAAGCTAGAATTTTTAATTCATGTTTGATCATGTAAAAGCGCCAGATGACTGGATGATGGCAAATGCGGTTATACAATTTTAAGAAATGTCTTAGAGACTAACCTGGAAATCATGTCACTGGGAGCGAAAGCGTTGAAATAAGAATTCAGAAGAAGATAATCAATACCCATTGGATAGGCATAACTTAATTGGGGTTATCCGCATGGGTTTTTCATATCTAACAATTTTCAGAATTCTTCTTGAAAATATGAAGATGTGTGCGGTTGAAGGAAATACTTTTGACACAGTTTCCATTGATTTTAACAAAACTTTGGCCAGATCTCACTTGAACGACTGTTTGCGAAAGTGAAAACACGTGGAATTGAGGGAAAATTGTTAAGATGGATCAGAAACAGGTTTCGTAATAAGACACAAAGAATAGTGACAGATGGCTGTTGGAAAGGGAACCCGTGCTCAGTGGTGTTTGTGGACACTTTAGTTTGTATCCGTTCCAGTCTTCTCCCGAGGGTATGGAGTGTTCAACATTATTCTTTTGTATCAGTAGATTCCGACAGTTAGTCAATTCCACATGAAGATGAAATTTTATAATGCAGAACTCACTGACTTAAACACAAAAGTTGCACGCTGTGCACTCAGAGACAGTGCCATCACGCTTCCAGACCATGTTTTGTTTCTGTAATGTATAACACAAGACAATAATCAAACTTTATCACTTCCACGTGAAGGAATTAGATCTCAGAATCTCCATTTTCACTGTCTCCCATCAACATTCACAGGAGCAGTATTTTACAGATTATCAGAGTTTCCAAATAAGACCAGAGCAAATTACAGATTCAACATTCATCTTTCCTGAACGCTAGTCATTTTGAAACTAAAAGCAAAAGGAGAAAACGGAGTTAGAGACAGAGTAAAGCTCTCACGACAATGTTTGCATCAAACGCTTCCCAGCTAGGAATAGCGCAAGAAGGTTGATCGATGATGCTGCAGACAAATATTTGAAGGAAAGCAATACTCCGATAAGAGACGCAAATGTCAAAATCAGTCTATGCTCTCTCTACTACGCACCCCAAAGGCAGAAACACATGCACATCCAGGGATTTATCAAGCTGTGGAGGGACAATAGCAGGGATGTCAGTGATGTGTCTGGATGGACAGCAAAAAATAGAGAGAGATCAGTGGTGTTTACATTATTGGAAGCACATCTTGTTCACTGATTCTCCTTCCTTCAGGAAAGGCTGCATATTATCCTTACTTTGTCCTGCATGTGACATCAGATTCTGGGAAATGGAGGATGGAGAATAAATTCTGACCCCGACAGCAATGTACACATTCAGTGTGTGAAAAGATATGCATTTCAATCAGTGAGTCAAATGCCCTTCTTTAAAGCAGTCAGCTTCACCCGAGTGTACAGAAGGTCATCTCTGAGACATATTTCCACATTTGGAATACACTAATTTGACGGAACATC
>NW_025215020.1:18023-46506 GCF_004010195.1 Chiloscyllium plagiosum
ACGCCATCACACTTCTGACAGAAAATTCTTAATCCAGTGCAGCGAGAGTGTCCAGCTGAGAACAGGTGGATTTCCAAATGTAGCATATTCATATGGAATATGAATGGAATGGAAATTCCGACCCAGTCATTTTTATCAGTTTGGATCCATTTGTATGTCTCAATCAAAATCAAACCCTTCAGACGTTTCTGATGCAATTAAAATGCCCAGTGTTGGTCTAATTCCTCCAGCTTTGAATCCTTTCTCATTTATAAATTGTAACAGCACGTTAGAAAACATTGTAAGCTGCAGAAAGGACACTGTATTGCAATGCAAAGCCTCCCTAGACACACGAGCAGTAAAAATGCAGAATGTCAGAAATACTGCTCAATGAGATCTGTTCTTTTGTGAGAAATTGTGTCAGGTGATGACATGATGTTGTTAGAACACATCTAACATATATTTAATTATACAACAAAGTTTCCTCTGCTCAGAACTAAATTCAATAACAGTGAAATAATTAGTGGCATGAATTATATGGAAACAATCCTGATGTCGAAAGTAATTTGGTGCCACACTCTGCTTGTGTCCCCACACCATTGCATTTATGTTGGTGGAGGTTGGGAAACTTCAAAGATTTAGTCACAGAAGGAGAAAGCGACAGCAGTAGCTCACAGCATAATCCGAACTAACAGTGCCATCAAAACAGACACAGGCATATGCAAGGTTGGTGTAGAGATTACTGCAATTGGAATGATGTCCCTTAGAGTGCAGCACACTTGCGGAGAAAAGGTGTACTCCTTCTGCAATGTGGAAACCACTTCTCATTGAGCAGTATTTCTGACATTCTGCATTTTTACTGCTCGTGTGTCTAGGGAGGCTTTGCATTGCAATACAGTGTCCTTTCTGCAGCTTACAATGTTTTCTAACGTGCTGTTACAATTTATAAATGAGAAAGGATTCAAAGCTGGAGGAATTAGACCAACACTTGGCATTTTCATTTACTACTCCTCAGGTCTTATGGTCAAAGTCACAAGAGATGGGGCAAAACTACTCCACGTCTCCTTCGACATGCTTTGAAGAATGAAAAATGTACAGTTTGAGAGATGCACAGACGTTCAAGGATTTTCCAGTGATAAGTCTTCTTCTTGTGTGGTGGTGGCGATAGTCCATTAGAAGGTGGCGTTGTACCAGTTTAAACACAAGAGGACCACCATGACTTGGAGGTGCTGGTGTTCAACAAGTGTGGAAGAAGTTAAAAATCAACTAGGATAAAGTGAGGACTGCAGATTCTGGACATCAGAGTCACAGTGTGGTGCTGGAAAAACACAGCATGTCATGCAGCATTCGAGGAGCAGGAGAATCAACATTTTAGGCAAGAGCACTCCATCAGGAATCAGGCTTGTGAGCTGATGAGTGGATAGTTTAATGGGAGTGTGTGGGTTTAGGGGAAGGAAGCTGAAAAGGCGATAATTAGATGGAGGTGGGGGTGATGTTGAGATGTCGTCGTGGGTGGTGCAGCATATAGGTGTGAACGAAGATGGACAGGTAGGGTCTGTAATGAGGGCGCTGCCGAGTTGGAGGGTTTGATTTGAGATAAGTTGAGAGGAGGTGACTTGTGGAAACTGGTGAAGTCTACATCGTTGCCCTGTGTTTGGAGGGTTCACAGACGGGACATGAATTATTTTTCCTCCAGGTGTCGTGACGTGATGGTGTGGTGAAGGAGCAGGCCCAGGACCTGAATGTACTTAGCAGAGTGGAAGGGGGAGTTGAAGTGTTCGGCCAAGGGGCAATGGGGTTGCTTGGTGCGGGTGTTACATAGATGTTCTCTGAAATGCTGTGCAAGTAAGCGTCCCATCTCCCCAATGCAGAGGAGACCACAGCGGGAGCAACAGATACAGTAAATGATTTGCGTGCAAGTGCAGGTAAAACTGTGATGGACGTGATTGGCTCTTTTGACGCATCAGAAGGAGGTGAGGGGGGAGATGTGGGCGAGTGTTTTGTAATTCCTTAGGTAGCAGGGGAAGGTGCCAGGAGTGGAGTGAGGGACTGTGGTCGATGTTGACATGACAACAATCTTTGCGGAAGCAGATATGGGTGTGGATGCAAGTGCACCGCGGCTGGCGGAGTCTGTTTGTTGGTGATGGAAATGGTAGAGGATAATGTGATGTATATGGAGATTGAACTGGGTGGCAGGCCAGAACTAGGGGCGTTCTTTCTTTGTTGTGGTTGGAAGGGAGGTGTTCGAGGGCATAGGTGTGGGAATTGGATGACAAGCACTGGAGGACATTATCCACCATGTGAGAGGGAAAGTTGCAGTCTTTCTAGAAGGGGGCGATCTGGTGCTTTCTGTTGTGGAACTGGTCCTCCAGGAAGCAGATGCGGCGGAGGTGGAGACATTGGAAAAAGGGATAGCGTTTTCACAGCAAGCAGTCTGGGAGCAGATGTACGCCAGGAGGCTGTACGAGTCGGTGGGTTTGTAGAAGATGTCTACAAATAGATATATGTGTTGAGTCGGTTACTTTTAATGGATATGGAGACGTCCAGAAAGGGCAGGAAGGTGTCTGAGATGACATAGGTAAACTTATGATCTGGCGGAATGTGTTGGTGAAGTCTGTGAACTGTTCAACCTCTTTGTGGAAGCACAACATGGCGCCGATAGAGTTAAAAATCATAAAACAGCAGAGTGTAATTCAACAGGCTTATTTGGAAACAGTAGCTTTTGGAGCGGCACTCTTTCGCCAGGGCGTTCTTAAGATGAAGAACATGCTCACAACACTTTTTGCCAAATGAGTCCAGTGTCGTGGAGATGTGATACAGTAAACAATTCTTCAGAATGAAATTGAAAGCAAGTTATGGGATTACATAACAAGGAATAGAAACCAGCATATCACACATAAAAGGTTTCAATGTCAGACCTGTTACCCGTGAGAGTAGTATTCTTTTGGGGACAGATAGACAGAAAATTAGCGTTCCCCTAAGTAAGATCAGGTTACAGTGCCGACTCAAAACTGAGGAAGTAACAGTGGGTATGATTGACAATTCCATGAATGCAATTTGCACTTGGGAACAATTTAGCAGAATCTTCGGCGGGCGTGGCATCCCTTGGTTGTGGAGAAGCTAAAGGAAGACCAGAGAACTGAGTACTTAAAAGAAAAATAGTCTGGGATTTTTCGCAACTGTGGAGGAACAAGTTCTCCCTATAATAAGTCACAGCACGAACAAAAACGAAAGAGAAAGACTGAGGAGTTGAAGTTCAGTTAACGGGCAACCGATTTGACTTAATGGTGCAGGAAAAAAACTGAAAAGGCAAAGCGTCAGCCAGAGATGATCAGTCTTGAAAAGCTAAAGGAAATCGAACAGAAAGACGAGACATTAAAAGATATACATATTGATGCATACACAGGAATGAACCAGAATATCTTCCTGAGAATTATTATTTGAAGTATAGAATCCTAAGACTAAAATTGGGACCATCGAAATTTAGTGCAGAGGACAAATTGGCAGAAGGGCACCACATTGTACAGATGCTAGCATAAAGAGAGGAAGAGTTAAGGATAGCATATGAATTACTAGTAGGAGTGCACCGAGGTGTATGAAAGACACAGGCTAAAGTACAAATGCATTTCAATTAGCCTGGAATCTACAAGGACATGGCTAACTTTGTACTGGACAAGTCAGACGTGCCAAATGATAGGTAGTCCACAGACAGTCATAAACCAGTAACTTTGTTGCCAATTATCACATTCGAAGAAAATTTTACGCGGGTTATTTTGATTATGTAGTACTCTTCTGAAAACTAGAAGTGGCCACTAAAACTTGTTAACCATATTTGGATGTGTCTAGCACATTCCGGAGACAATTCCTTTATGGAGTATGAAGGAAAAATGGTGGTCGATGATTTCGTAGCTTGCTTCACGTGGGTTACCGGAGAGATTTAATCTAAACAAGGGTCTAATTATACTGCTCAGCTGTTTCAGGACGTCATGGATAGCTTAGGCACACAGCGCATAAAATCAATTGTTTGTCATCCTGGATTTAAGGGAGCTTCAGAACGGTGGCATCAAATCCTGAAGGCCAGGTTGAAAGTGTAATGTCACGTTTACCCGAAAGATTGAGATAAAGATATCCCAATTGTATGAGTTGCGATTAGAGATGTCCCAAAAGAATCGACTCAGTTTAATCAATTTGAGTTAATATTCGGATATGAAGCAGGATGGCCATTTAAATCTTTTAAGGAGGAATTGGCAGTACCGATGTTGGATATCTCACACTTGGATTATGCATCTGAGGTGAGGGAGAGATTAACTCGGATGGGTAAGTGAGCAAAACAGCGTCTGAAAATATCACAGCATAAAATGAAGCACGTGGCAGATAAAAACTCTAAAATATGCAAGTTTTCCCATAGGAGTGACGTAGCAATATTGTTATCAGGGGGAGGAAATCTTTTCAAAGCTAAGTTTCGTGGCCTCTATTAAGTTAAGAAAATGTAGAGTCAGCTCAACTGTCTAGTAAAAATGTCGGATAATACAAAAGTGTATCGGGTATGTCATGAAAAATGTTGAAACCTTACTATAATAGAGAGAAGGAAGTGGGGAAATTGGTGTTAGTTACTGTCCCGCGTAATGATGAATCAAATCCAGATGTTGGAGTTTGATGTATCTCAAAATACGCTAACCAATGAAGAAATCTTTGTGGATTGTCTCTCAGAAAAAGAAATAACCCATTTGGAAGGTTTGATACAGCAGGATGAAGACAATTGCTGGAATAAGATGGGAAGTACTAATCCTATTATGCATGATGTCCAAGTATGGAATGTTGTTCTGGTAAAATCACAACCCTCCAGGGTTAATCCTTTCAAAGCCACAAAGGTCCAGAAGGAGGTGGATGCGATGCTCAACGATGCTCATATCACAGAACCAAGTCAGACCCAGTGGAATTCGCCAATAGTTCCCAAACCTGAGGGGACCCAACGATTTTGAGCAGATTATTGGAATGGTTCTGTTCGCCGAGCTGGAAGTTTTTGTTGCAAACGTTTCTTCCCCTAGTTAGGCGACATCATCAGTGCTTGGGAGCCTCCTGCGAAGCGCTTCTTTGATGTTTCCTCCGGTGTTCATAGTGGTCTGTCCCTGCCGCTTCCGGTTGTCAGTTTCAGCTGTCCGCTGTAGTGGTTGGTATATTGGGTCCAGGTCGATGTGTTTGTTGATGGAGTTTGTGGATGAATGCCATGCCTCTAGGAATTCCCTGGCTGTTCTCTGTCTGGAGGGTATACAGGAAAGCCACACACACAGACCAAGTCCTAAACTATGAAAATAACCACCCCAACACACACAAACGAAGCTGCATCAGGACACTATTCAAAAGGGCCACAACACACTGCAGTACACCAGAACTGCAAAAAGAAGAAGAAGAAGGAATACAAGGTATTCGCCAAAAACGGATACCCGCACAACTTCATCAACAGATGCCTAAGGGAAAGACCACGGAACGAGGACATACCACAACCAAAAGGATTAAAAACACTACCATACATCAGGAGCATCTCAGAACTGACAGCCAGACTACTGCGACCCCTAGGACTCATAACGGCACACAAACCAACAACCACGCTTTGTTGATGGAGTTTGTGGATGAATGCCATGTCTCTAGGAATTCCCTGGCTGTTCTCTGAGTGGCTTGCCCTATGATAGTAGTGTTGTCCCAGTTGAATTCATGTTGCTTGTTGTCTGCGTGTGTGGCTACTAAGGATAGCTGGTCGTGTCGTTTCGTGGCTAGTTTATGTTCATGTATGCGGATTGTTAGCTGCCTTCCTGTCTTCAACCGGAAGCGGCAGGGACAGACCACTATAAACACCGGAGGAAACATCAAAGAAGCGCTTCGCAGGAGGCTCCCAAGCACTGATGATGTTGCCTAGCCAGGGGACGAAACGTTTGCAACAAAAACTTCCAGCTCGGCGAACAGAACCACAACAACGAGCACCCGAGCTACAAATCTTCGCACAAACTTTGAAGATTATTAGAAGGTCAACGTGCTAACAAACTTGGACTCGTACCCAACACAAGGATTGGATGACAGTACAGAGAACGCTGGGCAAACCAGTTATTCACATTGTTGGAGCAATTGCTTGGTTATTGACAAGCATCTTTACTTGCGTAATCGAAAGAATTTTCTGCATTTTTAACTCCAAATGGGATATATCGATTCAAAGTGATGCCCTTTGGGATGAAGAATATACCACATTCCAAAGACTCATCAGCATAATTGTGACTGGTTAACCAAACTGTGCAGTTAATCTGGATGATGTAGTGATCTTTAGTGAGTCATGGAAAGATTACACGGTACTGCCGGCAGAGCTCGTTAAATGATTAAGAGAAGCAAAACTGGAAATAAAATTATGAAAACAGAATTTGCGAAGGCAGAGGTAACATTCCTGGACATTTCGCAATTCATAGAAGGTGGACCCCCAAGGAACGCAAAGTCGAAGGCCATTGTGGAAATTCCATGACCAACGTCAAAGAAAGAGTTGCCTCATTTTTTTGGGAACATCGAATTTACCAGACATTTGTTCCAAATGTCTACAGCGTAATGGCACTGTTAACAGATTTACTGATGAATAACACAAATTTTCGTGTACATAACAATGCCCGGAGGGAATTAACAATTTCAAAGCAGTATTAATCACCACACCCACCTTAGATTCTCCAACCTTTTAAAATATCTTTCAAAGTTGCAATCGATGCGAGCAATACCGGGGTTGGAACTGTACTATTACAGGATGATGATGTTGCAATTGAACGGCAAGTTGGCTGCTTTTCAAAGAAGCTCGACACTCAACATAAAGTACTCTACCATCGAAATGGAATTATTGAATTTGGTACTGGCCTGATAACAGTTTAGCGTTGTGTGACGAGCAATGCGTGTGAGACACTTGTGTACATGGATCACAATTCTCGTACATTTTTGGAACGTCTTGAAGACAAGCATGTAAGAGTATTTCGTTGTAATGTTACGCGACAGACATTTAATTTATAAATTTTAGATGTTGCGGATGTTAAAATGTGATAGCAGATGCACAGAGTTAAAGGTTAAAGTGTAGATAAGATAGAACTGATACTAATGTTGTTTATATGTGAGCAGAAATTAATATGAATTTATGAATTAATGTCCTGCGTATTTTATTATATTTCGTTACTTTGTCAACCCGCAGACGACGTTTCCTGTGTGGGACCTCACTTCCGATTGGTTGGAAGCACAAGATTGACTGACACTATGCCCAAGCAGAGATGGCTGGAGAATGAAGACCCGCTCTGAGGTCACATGTGCACGCTCGAGACGAAGCCATTTATACGACCCTGTGCACTATTTAAAACGGGATTTGCTCTTGCGCTCTTTTGCGTATATTAAGCTGGAACTGAATCAACTAATCAACAACTGTTGCTGAGCAGGTGTATCATGGAGGAGTTCACATCAAACAGCGTTGGTGACCCATACAGGGACTGAAGTAGGAAACGGTAAAATGATGATGAAGTCATATAGCATTGGAACAGGCCCTTCAGCACAAAAACAAAACCAGAAATTGCTGGAATCTCTCAACATGTATGGCAGCCTCTGTGACGAATAACCAATTCACCTTTCGGGTAGAGTAACCCTTTCTCAGAACTAATTTCGACCAAACACATAAATATTCTTCTGAGGTAGGATCACTTCGACGCAAACGTTACTCATATCGATGAGGGTAAATACGTGAGCTTTGTCTAATGGATTTAAGTAAGGCTATGGACAAGATGCCTCATGGTACCCTCAAACAAAAAAAAAGGTGCATAGTATCCACAGTGATTTGGCTGCTTTAACTCTGACTTAGCTTGCCTGTAGAAGGCAGAGATTAGTGGTGGAATACTGTTTTACTGGATGGAAGTCCGTGAATATTGGTGTTCAGCAGGATTCGCCCTGGGACCTCTCCTGTTTGCTATACGTATAAAGGACTTGGATGAAAATGTGGGTGCGTTAGTAAGTATGCAGACGACATAGAGATCGTTGTAGCTGTGTTTAGAGGATATGTTTGTCAAAGGATACAGCGGGATGTAGATCAGTTGAAGATATGGGTAGAGAAATGGCAGACAGCTTAATCTGGCAATTGTGAAGTGCCGCATTTTGGGAGATCAAACATTGAGGCAACTTGTGGAGTTAATGAAAGGTCCCTGAACAAATTGATGTTCAGAGGGATCTTGGGGGGCAAATCCACAGTTTTTTGAAAATGGCCATGCAAGAAGATATGGTGTGAAGAAGTAGAGATAGTATCCTTGCCTTTATTGGTTGGGGAAGTGAATCCAAGAGTCGGGATGTCATGTTGCAGCTGCAAGACTTTAGTAATGTGTTCAATTCTGTTTGTTACTTTCCAGGAATGACGTCGTATTGTCGTATTCAGTGACTGTAAGTTAAGAACACGAATATGGGGAGAAATTGAGGTCTGCAGATGGTGGAGATCAGAGCTGAAAATGTGTAAGGGCTTATGCCCGAAACGTCGATTCTCCTGGTCCTTGGATGCTGCCTGACCTGCTGTGCTTTACCAACAACACATTTTCAGCTCAACACACGAATATGCAAAGAATGGACCGAAATGGACCAAGGATAGATACAGGAGGTTGGCTTAATTTGACATCATGTTCGTATATTGTGAGCCGAAGGTCCCGTTCCTATACTGCACTTTTCTATGTTCTATGATCAAATTGTGTGAGACTTAGGAAGCCAATTTCCATTAAATGTCACGTGCAGTTTAATTTCTGTCATGTCATTGCATCTGCTTGAGTAATACAAATGTGGCAAATTGCTTCTGCCTCTCTCACTTAAAACAGGAATAACTAAACATAAACATGCTTATTGTTAGGGCCCTGGTGATTGCAGTCTTAGACAGAGACATTATAATGCCAGTACATTGTTCCTTCATGTTTGGCTCGTGAACAAATAATTCTTCGCGATTGCCTCGGTTGAATAAAGGATGTCTTGTTACAGTTGTAAAAGACAACAGTGGGACCACATGTTGAGTTCTGCACACATGTCTATCACCCTGCCATAGGAAGGTTGTTATTAATTTCCAAGGGTGCAAAAAGATTCATCCGAATGTCACATAGAATCGAAGGTTTAAGTCGTAAGGTGCAACTGGATAGGCTGGTCTCTTCACTTTGAAAGTTGGAGGCAGAGTGGTATCCTTACAGAGGTACTTAGATTATGAGGGGCACAGATAAGTTACTAAAACAGACTTTTCGCGAGTGTAGGGGAACTTAAAACAGGATATACAGGTATAAAATGCAGGTAAAAAAACTGTTTAAAAGGGAACTGAGGGGGGATACTTTTCATATAGGTGGTGGTGCTTATATGGTACGAGCTGCCGGAGGAAGTGGTCAAAGTGCAATTATGACATCTAAAAGTCATTTGGACATGGACATGGATTTAAAAAGAAAGAGTGATATGAGCCAAATATTGGCAAATGGGAGTACAGTGCTTCAGTTTAGCATTCGAGGTCAGAATGGTTAGGTTGGGTCTGTTCACATGTTGAAAGAATCTGAGATCAGACAGTGTGCTCCGTGGACGGGGAAGCGCAACTCACTGGATTTAATTGTCTTTCTCACATCTGACGTGGTGTGTTAATTGTGACGTGTTGGACATACTTCAAAACAGCTGTAAGCAGTTCCATTAACATGGAGAACGTTAACGGATAAATTAATGCTTTGAAAATCCCCTGCATTGTTTTCTATTTCAGAACATTATCATTTTAGAAGAAGTAACACTATCAAGATTTGAACAGGAGATAAAGTTCGATCCGTTCTTAAACAGTGGGAATGAGCACAGAAATTTTCGTAGAATCGTTTGAAAAATCGTTTCAGAAACAAAAGTTACCTGAACTCGAGCAAGCACTTTACTTAAGAGGAGGCAACAGATCAAGGGTTGAGCAGAAGGAGGAAACAAATTGACCGATTAGAAAAGGCTGTCGCATTGGCTTACATAATCCTTATGAATCTCCACAGAAAGTAGATTCCTCATGAAGACTACTCACAGTCACCAAGCACAAATTTCAGTAAGTTAACTGAAACTCGTTCCACGCCTTCTTGGAGGGAACCTTACAGGTGATTCTATGTCTCTGATGCCTCGCCCTTTGCTAAGTGTTTGCAGATCAGGAAGTTACTGTGTCAGGTGCCTTGATGAGTTATTACAGTGGTTCTTTACAATGGTACACACTGCTACCATTGTGTTGTGAAGGGAATGAATTTTGAAGGTAGTGGATGAAATCGAGCAGGACATGCTGATTTTTAACAGTCAGATTCCAAGCTTGTTGATTTGCTCATCTAGGCAAGTTGGGCTTTATTTCATCACATTCCTGACTCATGAATTCTAAGTAGTGGATACTTTCGAAATCTACTCTCTCGATCCATTGTATAGTATTGTGAGTTTCTGAGAACATTGTTCTTTCTTCTAATCTCCACTGAAAACAAGCGCTGTCTCATCAATCTCTAATTTGCAAGACAGTCCGACCAACCAGCAATCAGTTAGTTAAACTCACTGTACTTGCTCTTCGGAAATTATTTCTTTCCTTCAGCTGGAGGACCATAAGTGCACACAATAGTGCAGTTGCGATGGCAGCTAGATGGAGGAAGCTCAATACCTTATATACGAATTGCCTCTTAAATTGCTTTCTGCATCTGCGTGCTAACGTTTGCTGCCTTGTTGACATGAATGCCTTCGTGCTTTTGGACCTTCGCTGTTTCTAAGGTTAACTCTTTAAGAAATGCTCAGCATTGTCAGGCCTCCAATCAACAGGAATAACCTCATACTTATTCACATTCTTTTCCATCTCCAATGCCCTTTCCTATTCACACGGTATATTAATGTTCAGCTGAAACCTCTTTTCACCCTGCTGTATGCTTGCAATCCCATTAAGTTTTATGTCATCACTGAGTTTGGTAATATTGCAAATGGACCCCACATCGAAATCATTGTGGACAGCAGGGGCCTAGCAACGATGCTTCTGGTCGCAGCTTGACAAGCCGAGCATTACTCAGACATGGTTTTACTCAATAAACGCAATGCTTGAGGGACTGATTGGTTGATTGTTCACATCTATTATGGCATTGGCAGGATCACGAGTCAATTTGCAATGAGATGCCAGCAAATAGAGCGGTGTTTCGTAATAATCGTCCGAGGGAAAGTATCAACAATGTTGACAACTTCCTGTTGACTGCAGATTAAGATCTTCTGAATATTGAACTAGTTCTTGATCATTGTCCACTTTCAAGTGTTTTCCGATAAGAGATTCGATATTAATTGAGGCTGTAAATAAAATTTGAAACAATTTATCCAATTGTAAGTACTTAATGATGAAATGGCATTGAGAAATTGTTATAATGACATCACAGCTAGCTTTGATAACAACTTTATCCTCTGTTCCTGCTAAAGGTGCTCAGCAGAAACACAAAGAAATGCTTTGGATGCAAACTGAAAAAAAAACTGAGTGAAAACTCACTTAATGAAGGATGAGGTGCAGAGTTTCCACCTGTTGACTGATATGTTGAGTTAATACTTGAATCTAATGTACGAGATAGGACATTTTTAGAAGATGGACTGCTGGAAAGAGGCAGAGACCATGAAGCGTGGAGAGTTGCATGTCTGGAAAAATTACAAACTGACCAGTTGTTCCAGTGCAGTGTGCTGAGTGGCACAGTAGTTAGCACTGCTGCCTCACAGCACCAGGGACGCGGGTTCAATTCCCACCTCAGGTGACTGTGTGGAGTTTGCACATTCTCACCGTGTGTGCGTGGGTTTCCTCCAGATGCTCCGGTTTCCTCCCACAGTCCAAAAATGTGCAGGTTAGGTAAATTGGCCATGTTAAATTGCCCGTAGTGTTAGGTGAAGGGGTAAATGTAGGGGAATGGGTTTGCGTGGGTTGCTCTTCAGAGAGTCGGTGTGGACTTGTTGGGCCGAAGGGCCTGTTTCCACACTGTAAGTAATCTAATTTCTATTGGCACATTAATCCTCGCTTTCTCTCTCCACACATGTTGTCCGATCTGCTGAGTGTTTCAAACAGCTTTATGTATGACTTCTATTTGAAAGTTTGAGTAATATCTCGCCATTTGAAAATTGAAATGAGCATCATCGTGTAACCTCGATCAAAGTAAGAAATAGGAAACAGTGAAGTGCAAAGATTCAGAGAATCTCAGTGAATCTGTGTAACTTCGTCCTGCCTTCGCAGTGCAGTTCACAGACAAACAACACGATCAACAACAAAGAACAAACCTGAGTTGTCCTTTCAGTGGAAGATGAGGATTGTTTACTATTCTGTCAGTCAATGAGAAAAATACACAAATCTGTTGATTGGAAGCAGCGAACTTCGGCAATATAAGGTCAACGCTCTGTGCCATAGGATCGCTGTAGGCACAGGTAGCAGGTCTTCACCACCTGTCGAAGAAAGTATCAAGTTGAAAATGTCATAAACAGGTAGGCTTTGAGGACCATATTGAACATGAGAGCAAGTTGTGGAAGTGGACAGCTTTAGAGATTGAGTTAAGAAATTCAGCTGAGCTCAGTTGAAAGCACGTAGTTTTACTTTAAATTTAGTATCAACAGTTTGTCAGCCACAGTTGAGGGACCTTTACTTCTTTTATTCTTCAAATCAATCTGTCCTCTCTCAGTAATCTATCCGAAATATTCTTTGTTCTTCCGAGTCATGTTCAAAGTTCCGTGTCCTCCCAAAATTAATCCACTGTCCTGTGGCCATGCTTTAAAATTATTACTTCCTTTCTTGGCACTTGTTCTGAAGAAAGTATGTCACTTGTCGGTCTCATTGCACATTACTATAAATGGATTCAGGAACTCCAGTCATGACTTGAAAAAAAAAGGCTGTGATAAACTCTATTTGAATTATTGTTGTTCTGCGCGTGAATTCCACAGGGAATCTCTGTGGTTAGTGATCCCCCGAAGCACAGATTGAGCTTGTCAGTCTGTGATTGGTGAGATGGGTGTCCTTCAAAGGTGCCTTGGACGGGAAGCCAGCGGGAGCTTGCACATTTGGAGAAAGTGAAGACTGCAGATTCTGGAGAGTTAGAGCTAAAAACACAGCAGGCCAGGCATTATCGGAGGAGCAAGAGAGTTGAAGTTTCGGGTATACGCCCTTCATTGGCATTCAGATCGCGTGGTCTGATTGAAAATAATTCTGACTTTGAAACATTTCACGTTTTTTTCAACAGATTACAGATTTGATCACTTTGAGGAAACTACATGCAGTTTCTCTGATTTAAATCAAGCTGTGTTCATGCTCATTCGCTGAAGTGTCAGTGTTTATTTCGAAATTAGTGATGGTTTTTTTTCAATTTTTTTTAAATCAAATTGTTTTTGACGATTAATGAACCGCATGATTCTCCAAGACAGTCACATACATCAGTAAGTGGACTGTGTTTCCAAGCTTACCCAGGTGTTTATATTTCATTTTGAACGGGAAGGAAGGTGGAAGAAAAACTGCTTTTAATCCTGTGAGCTGCCAAATGTGGATGAATCTGAAATACAAATGCTGTTCTTAGATGGGGTTTGAATGGTTGCAAATGATATCCCCCAGATCCCAATCTCCATTCACCTGCGAGAAGGGGTACTCGAAATCTGCACACTTGCTATTTCCAGCAGCGCATGACGTGCAGGCGCGTTGTCAGGAAACAGAGGTTTTAACCATCAAGTCAGGATTAAAGTAGTGCTGGAAAAGCACAGCTGGTCAGGCAGCATCAGTGGAGCAGGAATATTGACAAAACGCCCTTCATCAGGAATGATCATTAAGTCCATCCAGGTAAAATTTGATATGTTTCTTGATCCATTTGGATAAAATTAGGCTCCTTTATCAACTGTAACATGAAGGCTTGCTGAATACTTCGACTGCTTCTTTCCTTCTGATGTTCAGAGTTATTTTTCAACATTCAACTGAGTATCTCGAATAGTCTTCCCACAGTTCCCATTGGACTTGAAAGTCTTCTACCACGAACATCTGCAGTCCAGATACTGGGGGATATCTTGTCGACAACTGTCATAGGTTCCGACAGCACGGAGACATGCCTTTTCGCTCAAAGTGGTCTGTGCCGACAAAATGTCCGAACACAACAATCCCATTTCCCTGAGCGTGGCCAATTTCCTTCAAGTCCTTTTCTATCCATGTATTTGCCAAATGTTTTTGGAATGTCGTTAATATACCCGTCTCAAGCACATATGCAGGCAGCTAACTCCATATTCCTCAAGTTCCTTTTTATTCTTTCTGCTCTAAATATCATCTGATGCTCTTTCATAATCGATTCCTAAATTTCGGGAAGATTAATGATTGTATACGCCCAATGCATGCCTTTTATGATCTTTTCCACCTTTCTGAGGCCGCCAATCAGTCTCCTATACTCTGAAGAAAAGAGGTACAAGCTTGTCCAAACTCACCTGGTGCTTCTGTCCATGGAGTCCAGACAACATCCTTGAAAATGTCTTCCACACGCTTTACAGTTTAACAACATTTTCCTATAACAAGGTGAGCAACACTGAACGCAATACTCCAAGTGCTTTCTCACTAAAGTCCTGTATAATTAGAACATAACTTTGCAACCGCTGTCCTCCGTGTTCTGACTGAGGAAGGTCAGTGTGCCAAAAGCCTTCTTCACTGTCCAGTCTACCTGTGAATCCACTTTCCGGCATATGAAAAGCTAAACTCCAAGATCCATCTTTACACTAAACTCTTTAAGCCCTACCATTCACCAAGAAACTACTACCTTGATTTGTCTTTCCAAAATGTAAGATCTCCCAATTATATATATTGAACTTCAATTGACATTTCTCAGCCCACTTCCCCAGCTGATCAAGGATCTGCTAACATTTCTGACAGTTCTTCACCATCCACGATACTGCCTATTTTAGTGTCATGAGCACACTTACTAATCATGCCTGGTACATTCGCATCCAAAGCATTGATACAGAAGGAAACAGTAATGGACCCAGCACCGACCTCTGAGGCACTCCAATAGTTGAACGTAAGGTCTGCAGCTGGAGGTCAGAGTGGAACATTATGGCCCTGGAAAAACACAATTGATCAGGCAGCATCCGAGGAGCAGGTGAATCGACGTTTTGGGCATAAAGCCTTTTTCAAGGGGGTGTGAAGTGGGATGGAAGATAACTAGGAGCATGTTGCTGGGGACCAGGTGGTTGAGAAGGCGATAGTTAGATGAAGTTTGAGAATAATAGTGATTGGTCACACGATAGGGTGGTGTGGTTAGGTAGGAAGGAAGATGGACAGACAGGACATTTAAGGAGGGTGATGTCGTGTTGGAGGGTTGGATCTGGGTTGATGTGCGGTGAGGGGCGATGAATAATATGGTGAAATCAATGGTGCCATGTGTTTGAGAGTCCAAAGGAAGAAGATGGGGTGTTCTTCTTCCAGATGTCGAGTGGCGTGATTTGGCTGTGGAGGAGGCCGAGGACCTGCATGTGGAGTTGGAGGGGGAGTTGAAGTGGTCGTAAACCTCGTTAAACGTCCTGGACACTTCATCAAAAAAGTCTAACAAATTTGTGAGACATGATATCTCACTCACCAAGCCAAACAAGCACGATGAATGCACTTCCTTCTGCAAAATTGATATAGTGATGTCGTTCTCTTTTTGTCAGGTTCATTTGGAAGAAAGGTTCGTAACTGTTTGCTCGTCGTCTATTTTTAACATTATCTTTTTGCTCTTAATCTATTGATATAATATATTTGTTTTTTTTTTCAATCGTACTTGGTAATCACCTTCCTATCATCCCTTGGACGTTTGGATCTTTATTACAAACGTGTACAATGGATTTGGTTCGTCTGCAAGCCTTTCTGCAGTTTTTGTTTTTTTTTGGAATGAACAGGATCTTCCTTTTACTGAGTTATCTCACCTTGTATGCTTAGCGGCACCTATGGATGCATTACAATTTCTGTTGTCGGGTGATGTTGACACTGTCAATATTATGTCATTTTTGTATGCGTCTGCAATATTCATTAATATTTATACTTCAAATATCCTCAACCAGTCCAACTAAGCCAGATAATCTCTCAGAGTCATAACTGCATTAGCCATCAAACTTTTAACTTTGTTGTGTTCCTTGTGTTCCATAATTATGGTCAATTTAAATGTTCTCTTGTTACTAGTTCAAAAATATCCTCTCTCAACCAACTCATCCACCAGACCAGTGTCATTTCAGACGATTAAATCTAGAATTGCTCTCATTGAGTGCTTGCGTGCTAAAGATGATAATGAACTATGATTAAAGAATTGTGTTCTTTGTGTCTTTCACTCGATTCAGTGTTACGACACGGAGGTTGGATCCCTCTGTTAACGAAAACAAAACACCCAGAAAAAACCGCGTAGCCTTGTAATTTCCTAAAATGTGAGTGACAGATAACCTCTAATTTCCATCATTTGAAGAAAAATTCAATTTATTTTCCAAATTCTAACAGGAAACACTTAACAAAAACTATTCACAACTCCAAGTCTCCTTTTTTGGTAAGTACTTACTAACTGACTCCAATTCTATAAAAGAAAATCTGCTCCAATAACACAGTAATTCAACATGACATTGAATTAATCTCAAGGTCCTGGCACAGTCTCTGCCTTATTCTCTGACTTCAATCTTCCATTTCGTCTGCCTGGACCTTCTTTTCTTAATCTGAGCATGTTTTACTTGAAATATGATAGATAGTGCCTTCGAGTTTCTTTGTGAGCAAGACATTAGATGGACAGTTTGCTCTCTGGCTCTGCACCAGTTTCCCTGTTGTGCGATGGCAGTTGCTCTCCCTCTAATTTTCAAAATACCAGGTTGAACAAGCCCCAATTACACAACAAACAAACCTCAGATCTCCATTGAACAGCCAATAGTTACATTTGGAACAGCCTGACTTTTATCTGGCAGCTGTGTCTGCACTTTTAATTCAGAGAAATGCTTTCGATCTTAAAGTGTCTATACATGTTGTTGACTGCGTAATAAAATGAACAATCGTAATGAAAAGATAGATTAAAAAAAAAAAAAAATATTTATACCATTACTATGAAACGCTTATGTCAGTAACTAGAGTTATACGTTTCATATTAATTATGCACACGTACAAAAAACACTGGAATTAGTCACCTTTTCCTTCAAAATTCACAATTGCGCATCTCGTATCATATTCTTACGTGCCTCAACATGTGCAATTTGCGAACTAAAATTCTGTAAATTACACTCCAAAGAAATAATCTCAGTTTTGTCTTTACGTTTTCCCAAAAATGTGAGAGGATTATATTCAGTGTACGCATCCTTCTCCAACATACAGATTAAAATGTTTAAAGGCCAGTGTTCGTTTTCAATTTTGGGGTATCTTCTGTGGTAGATTTGAACATGTTTTCCCTAAAAGTGGTCACTTGGCTGTTCCTGCATCAATAGAGTTTCCTGCATCAATACAGCTTCCAACACATATGTTGCTGGCGTTGATCGAAACTTTGAACGGTTTCAAAAATATTTTCTGGAACTAAAACAGGTGAGGTTAAAAATGCAGCTTTTACATTCACAAATGTAGACTGGTATTCTTCTGTCTATCTAAAATTTGTGTTCTTCTTTTAATAAATCCATCAGCAGTGTCAACATGTTGCTAAAGCTTGCAACAACTTCTGGCAGTATCCGCTCAGTCCCGAGAATCGAAGCATTGTTTCATCGAAAACGTTCATGGAAATTCCACGATGGCCTTCCTCATCACGTTTTTTGGCATCATCCTTCCATATTGGAAGTTATACACCAAGAGCATCATCTCAGCCTTCGCGAATTCTATTTTCTTTATTATCGGCTTTGCTACTCGTAATCATTCAGAGTTCTACAAATTGTGCCACGAGACCTTCCATGATTGGCTATAGATCACTGCATCATCGAGATATAAACCACAAATTGTCAATTCGGCTTTAATGCTAATCATGAGTCTTTGGAATGTTGTTGTTGCGTTTTTCAATCCAAAAGGCATCACTTTCAATTCTAATATCGCCTATTTGTGGTTACACACGTCGTTTTAACTTTGAAAGACGCATGGCAAAATCCACGCAATAAGTCCACATTCGTTAAGTAAGTGTCTTGTCCAACTTTCTCCGTATTGTCCTTCAATTTTGGTGTTGGACGGCGTACGATTTTGTTACAGCGTTGAACTTCCAATAGTCCACAAAAAATCGTTGAGTCCATTCAGGTTTGGGAACTAAGACAGTCGGCAAACCCCACTCGCTTTGGTTCAGTTCCATGATGCCTTCACTAAGCATTGCATCCGCTTCCCGCTTGAACTGTGTGGGTTGTGGTTTTATCAGAACAGTATGCCCTACTTCCATCTCATGCACAATCGTATTAGTACTCCCTGCATATGTTTTCGTACTGCTCCGAGAAAACTTTCAAATCGTTTCTTTGTTCCTGAGTCAGGTCGCTCAGTATCTTACCTCATTCCTCAATGACTTCGTGCTAAATAATGTATTTTGAAACACATCAAAATCAACAGTATTTGGATTTGAATCTTCGCTCTGCAGGGCACGAAGGAATATTTACTTCTCCAGTTCCCTGTCTCTATTATATTAGTGATTCAACATATTCTTTTGACATAAATTATATATATATATATATATATATATATCTGTCCTCCTTACCACATCGTTTGTATTGATATAGAACATAGCACATATAACATTACAGTTAGTTACAAGCCTTTCAGCCCTTGATATTGCGCCGACCTGTGAAGCCATTGTGAAGCCAATGTAAATGACAATGGTCGATTCTCGTCCATATGTTTATGCAACGATGATTTAAACGTTGGCGATTCTACGACTGTCACAGGCAGTGTGATCCATGACCCGACTACTCTCGGAGTAAAGAAACTACTTCTGACATCTGTCTTATATCTATACCCGTCATTTCAAAGCGATACCCCCTCATGCTTGCCATCGCATGGACGGAAATGTTTCTCCCTGTCCAACATATCTCACACTCACATTACCTTATCTGAGTCAATTAAGTCACCTCTCAAACTTCTATCTAACGAAAACAGCCTCAACTCCAACAGACGTTCCTCATAAGTACTTCCCTCCTTGTAAATCACGATTGAACCCTCTTTAAAGCGTCCACATCCTTCCTATCATGTCGTGACAAGAACTGTACACAATACACCAAATGCGGCTTCACCAGTGTTTAGCTGCAGCATGACCTCAGGTTTCCAAAAGTCAATCACTATACCAGTAAAAGTTAATGCACTGTATGCCTTCCTAGCCACCCTATCAACTTGGATGGCAACTTTCAGGGATCTATGTAATTGGACAGCGAGGTCTCTGCTCATCTACAATACCAAGAATCCTACCATTATCCTAGTACTCTGCATTCCTGTTACGTCTTTCAAAGTGACTTACCTCCCAGTTTTCCGCTTTAATCTCCATTTTCCACATCTCAGCCCAGCTCTGCAGCTTATCTATGTCCGTCTGGAACCTACAGCATCCTCCAGTACTGTCCACAAATCTACACCTTAGTGTTATCCACAAAAGTGGCCTCTTCTGAATGCAGATAGTGGTGGAGAGGGAAATATATCCCTGGTGGTGGGCTCTGTCTGAAGGCAACAGAAATCATGGAGGATGATACGAAGTACCCGGAGGTTGGTCAGCTGGAAGGTGAGGACCAATGGAGTTCTGGTGGCGATTGGAGGGGTGGGGTTCAAGGGCGGAGGTGCGGGAAGTGGAGGAGATGTGGTGGAGAGCGTCGTCGACCACGTCGGAGGGAAAATTGCGGTCTTTGAAGAAGGAGACCATTTGAGTTGTTTGTAGTGAAATTGGTCCTCCTGGGAGCAGATGCAGGAGGTTCTGGATCCTTCAGGGTCTGTTGATACCGCAGATGCAGCGGAGGCGGAGGAATCGGAAATATGGGATGGCATTTCTACAGGGGACAGGGTGGGAGGAGGTGTAATCTAGGTAGCTGTGGGAGTCGGTCAGTTTGTAGTAAATGTCTGTGTTGAGTTGGTCGCCCGAGATAGAAACTGAGAGGTCTAGGAAGGGGACGGGGGAGTCTGAGACAGTCCAGGCAAATTTGAGGTCGGGATGGAAGGTGTTAGTAAAGTGGGTGAACTGTTCAACCTCCTCGTGGGAGCAGGAGGTTCTGGATCCTTCAGGGTCTGTTGGTACCTTTTCAAGGCTCCGTTGAATTAAGGATGGTATGCATTTGAATTAAAGTGGTGTACACCTAAGCTATCCATGACGTAATGGAAGTGTTACTTTTTGGAATAGAGGAAGGCTTGTAGTGGCGCTCACCAGGCCTTGAGACCAGAAAGCCATCAGACAAATGATCAAAAATTAGACGATTCATCCCATAACCACAATAAACGTTTAGCAATGGCCACTGCTGTTAAATAGAAATGTGCTCATCGAATACCAGTATCGAGTCTTCATTATACTGTTGCTTTCCCCATTGTGTAGATTAGATTCCTTACACTGGTGAAACAGGCCCTTCGGCCCAACAAGTGCACACTGACACGCCGAAGCACAACTCACCCAGACCCATTTCCCTACATTAACCCCTTCACCTAACACTACGGGCAAATCAGCACGGTCAATTCACCTAACCTGCACACAGTTTTGGACTGTGGGAGGAAACCGGATAACCCAAAGGAAACCCACGCAGACACAGGGAGAATGTGCAATCTCCACACAGTTGCCTGAGGTGGGAATTGAACCCGGGTCACTGGCGCTTACAGGCAGCAGTGCTAACCACGGTGCCACTGTGCAGCACCATGTGCCTCCTTTCAATATCGATGGGCCATTTAACAAATCAGCAAGCAGAAGGAGAGGTCACTTCGGCCTCCTGTCCTATTCAACCTTTCCTTATGATCCCAACAGATCTGATTTTTAAGTTGGGGTCCAAACTCCGCTGATATTCCTTGATTCCTGGCTATTTAATAATCTTTCAGCTCCACATTGAAATAATTTGCATTATTGACTTTTGAGTAGGAGAATTTCAAAGAGCCACAGGCCTATGAGACAATAGCAAAACTTTGATTGTTTATTTCTTAAACTCGCGTCCCTTTCAAAACAAAATGTTCAAGGATATCTTCGTGTTATATTATCTGAGAAGAGGAAACATTCTCTCCAACTCTACCCAGTCAGACATAACCTGCATGACCGAATCTTCAAATACAGGAAGTGGCAATAAAGTTGTTGGTGCTATTGCTGCGTGTGGCTTACCTACCATTTGGCATGTATGACATGTACGGAAAAATTTGACCACATCCTTATGAAGTCCTAGTTAAGAGAAATATTTTTGTACTTTAATCTGAGTCTTCCACATTCTTAATTGATCTCTGACTGATAATGCATATGCTACCCGTAATACTTCCTATCTGTATGCTCACAGTAACCCAATCTGGTACACGTCCGCCCATTTCTGTATTCCACTAACCTGGTGTGGTTTCCATTTTCGTCTTTGAATTCGATCTTTGAGATAATAACATTCAGGAATGTTTTCGGATCCCTAATCTGTATAGTGTTTATTTTACAATTTTGCATTGTCTCATCTGTTTATTGAAAGTTCATTAGAGTTGCAGGACTAAATATCTCTGCCTGACCCTCTACCTGTTCAGGTTTTCCGGTACCATTACATCAAACCGGGTGTTAGCTGACTAAGCTTCAACACCGTCGTCTTTCTCTTTCGTTTTTCCTTCCTGCGACAACTCATGACAGTGAGATCTTGCTACTACACACTCTGGAAAAAATATCCAGGGTGTTTTTTTCTTTAATTTAACTCCTCAGTTCTCTGGTTTTCCTCTGAATTCTCGGAAACAAGAAACGTCAATGCCATCTTGGACCTTGTTAAATCGTTCCCAAGAACAAACTGCATTGCTGGAGCTGGCAGTCTGTCGATCACTCCCACTATTACTTACACAGTCTTGATTTGGCAAACAAACCAGATCTTACACAAATTTCTGTCCATCTATTCCACAAATTACCACTCTTTAAAATAACATGTAAAAGCGTGTGCAAATACTTTGATCTCCTATTATTCGAGACTGATCCGTCCCCATTCCTCAAAATTACAACTTCTTTCCCTTCACCCCCGTTCTTTCTGAGCAAACTTTATCCATTGTGATGAAGTCTTTACAGAGATCAGGAACTACCGCCATACCCAAACCCTGCCTAGGATCTGCACATCAAATTTTCTTGGAGTTTCCTTTAAATCATACACTACTACTACTGGCTTCGCCTTTCTTACCACATCTGTTTCCCACAGTGCCTATTGTCAACACCAACACTGTGCCTTTATGTGTTCTACCTTATTGCAGTGAAGACTCATTTCCCCAGTTCCCTTCTGAAAGCACCTGCATTGTAATTTTAAGTGTTCCAGTACATATCAATTAAAACATGGATGTCTTTTAAGTTTTCACGCCCTTCGGCTTCTTTTTTCAACTTCGGTAAACCATTGCCAGTGTGATTGAACCTTTGTTTTCACATTTGGATCTCCCCATCTCCCAGTGTCTATCCCTCACGGGATGAAATTTCTGTAGGGAGCTAAATTTCATCTTATACACAATGGGTATTTATCTGCCTTCTCTGTCATTGTTCTGAATTCTTGAACTTGCTGCTCATCCACATAAATTCTCATCATCTTTAGAAATGAGTTTTTAAGATGAACAAGCAGAATAATCTGTCTTGGAACCACATGTGTCTTTTTTTTCAGTCGCACGGCCATTTATCAAATTTGCTGAGATTATTTTTTTCAAACTCAACTTAAGTCTGGCCTGGTTCTTTCTTTACGTTTCTGAACTGCTGACAACACACGTCTGTTACCAATTCATAACCACTCAAAATCAACTGTTGGACAACTGAGTGCTGCAAACACTTCATTAGTTCTGCGTCTTAGCTTAGTTTGAACTTGCAGTTCTCTGGGCACTCCATCTGCCTCGCCAATTTTTCAAGTGAAATAAAATCAGCTTTGACAGGTTTCTCATCGCTCTGTGGCAATTTTCCAACATATTTGTATACATTCCTACATTTCTCTTTCATCTCCATTCTGTTACCTTGACTTTCCTGATTAATTCTCAACTTCTGAAGTTCAGATTCTCTCTCTCCTTTTCAGTCAGCTATGAATCATCTGTCCGTTTACTTTTCCTCTCACTGTTTCTTCTCTTTCTCTTTTACCCCTCTTACTATTTTTTCTCTTTCTCTCTCTCTTTGCTCAGCTCAGACCTTTCTCTCCCCCTCTTTATCTTCTAAATCCTGTGGTCTATTTTGCAAATTAATCTTTCTATCGCTATTGCACTTATCTGTTTCTCTGATGTACCGAAGCGCTTGACCAACCGCACTGCAATTACAGATTTCCTCTTATCCCTAGTGAAATCTAATACGAAATGTTTATCCTTCCTCTGCCTTTTCAGACTTCCTGTTCAACTTTGGGAAGCATCTTCAACCCCTGACCGTCTTTCATAAATTTCAGGGTCATTTTCCTCACTACTAATTAACCCAAGCACAAGTAATCAAAATTAAATAAATTTTGTCACCGAAGTCTTATTTAAAGATCGAGAAGCCAAAATGCCAAGAGTTTAAATTTTCTGAGACTTTTTGCAACGCTATCCATTCAAATGTGTCCACATATGTCCAAATTCTGTACGACCAACCACGAAACTGCTATGACACGTATTCCGAATCCCTCTGATAATAAAAAAATCTCCATAGCATGGAAAAGTGTTCTGCTGTGATATAAATGTTATCAGCTGGCTAGAAGGAAAAAAATGTGTTACGAAAGATGTGGGGTGACGATGGACTAATGGACCTAACACTAGTTGTTAATTCAGAGACTTAGACAAAGTTCTTAGGAGCTGGGTTCCAACTTCCCCATGGTAGATGGTGCACTTTTAATGAGTATAATGGTTACAATGAAACTCTCCTAAATAGTCAGGAAAAAATAAACAATCTATTTCAGTAATATCGGTTAGGGAGGGCAATCGGCCATCCTCAACTGACTCAGCCTACATGTGACTCCACATCCACAACTACCTGGTTAGCTCTTATCCGCCCCTTGGGCAGTTCCGTAAGAGTGGTGTGTATTAGCCGAGCCAGCGACACATCCATCTTCCAACGATTAAAAGAAAATGGAGCACCATATGAAGAGCGAACTGACCACGCCAGATGACTGCTCCATTTTTACCATTCCTTGCGATTGTCTATCCCCACACTGAATCCATTGTTGCAAATATGCAATGATGCACTCCAGTTTTGATAGACTTTCGAAGATGAGGGCTCCTGCACTTAATTCAGTATGGTTGACTGGAGGAGGGCACAGCAATATATTGTCCAGTGTCCAGCACAGACAATCGAGGCAACAGGTTCTGTAACTGGCTTTGAGACCAGCAACAGTTGGGCACTTATTAGACTCAGCAAAATAAGCCATGACACAGATTATACGCTGGGGGAGATAATGCTCTTAAATCAGCAGAACCTCAGCACCAAGTATCCAGCCGTTCGCCTTGAACTTTTTGCTTGCTGTCTGTCAAACGGGATATTCTCTTCGACACTTGTAACGTCTCGGGTTCAGAGATATTCTCTTCCAGATTTAGGAACAGCGATCAGTTTTGAATGTAAACATGGAAGGTGAGATTTAGTGGCCAGGTCAAAATTCTTTGCCCAGCTCTAATCGACTCTGTGATTGCATTAGAGAAGAGCCTACGTGAATGTTCGATTCCCTGGTTTGCAGGACAACACAGAGTTGTTACGGGAGAGCTGTAGATTTGTTACCCAACAGCAGTGATGGAAGTATTCTTCCAAGTCAGAGTCAATCCTGTTTTGAAGGGGAATTTGCATCAAATTGCGTCACTGTACATGTACTGCCTTTCTTCACCTAGATGCTGAATACCATAGGTTTGCTGGGCGCGGACAAAAGAGGCCAAATATGTCACTGGTTTGCATCTTGGAGATGTTATTCATTGTGGTTCGTGCATTTCGTTGGAGAAAGGAGTAAGGACTGAATTTGAAGATTCGCACGCCGATTCATCAGCTGTTTGTCATGCAAAATATGAAGCTTTATGACGATTGCAGTCAGTGTTGCACTTGAGCTGCTCTCAGAGAGCTCCGTTCAGTTAACTCAATACGACCCCTGGGTTATGTTTTCTTAATGTTGGACATGGATTGAAGAGACAGGCAGGAAGGTTATTGACATAGCAATCAGACCGTCTGATTGCCACCACATTTGCATGGCTGAAACAGGTCATTTTCGTGTCCATGGTTGTCCCATGTTGGTACCCATGTGTTCAGTGATCGGAATGTCTTATTAAGCCAATGGGAAATTGGTGGATTCTGACAGTTCCACTTGGTCGTCTGTAGTTTCTGTGGGCTGCGAATTGCACTTGTCAACTATCAGCCCAAACTCGATGCCACGTCACTATGTATGGACACAGATCTCTTCATTATCGAAGGACTCATAAATTGCGCTGAGCGTTATTCAATCATAAGAAAACATCACACATGTGGACATTACGATGGTATGAAGGGAATTGATGTCACATCTTCAGATTTTGTGGCCGAGCATATGACCTGGAAGAAACCTGGGCAGACGAACGATCGCTGAGTTGCTTGACCTCCAACATCCAGAAGCTGGAGCCAGGATAAAGCAAAAAGGAATTGAAACCTCACTGGTTCCAGTTTTTCGACGGCTCTTATTGTCAATCTCTGTTCATAATATATGTGTTAAAGAGCTCAACATTTGTTTCAGCAATTCTGCTTTCCAAATATTGACTGGAAGTACTATAGTTCGAGTACTTTAGATGGGTCATTTTTTGTCCAATGTGTGCTGGATCTATTCCCGTCACAATATGGAGACAAGCAAACAAGGGCCGAGGCCACATTGGATTTGGTACTGGGTAATGAAACTGGCCAGGTATTAGACTTGGAGGTCGATGATCACTTTGGTGATAGTGACAGCGATTCGATTATGTTTACTTTAGCGATGAAAAGGAATAAGTTAGAACACAGGGCAAGTGGTGTTTTGGGTGTAAGGCAATTATGATGTGAATAGAAAATTTAGAATGCATAGGGAGGGGAAGGACACTGCTGGGAATGGGCACAGTTAAAATGTGGAGCTTATTCAAGGAAGTGCGACTGTGTGCCCTTGATAAGTACATACCTGGGCAGGGAGGAAGGAGTCCAGCGTGGGAGCCGTGGTTTACTAGACAAGTTGAATCTCTTGTCAAGATGAAGAAGAACGCACACGTTGGGATGAGACGTGAGGGCTCAAATAGGGCGCTTGAGAGTTACAAGTTTGAATAAATAGAGGACTGCAGTTTCCGGAGATCACGGTAGAGAGCGTGGTGGAAAGGAACAGCAGGACAGAAAGCATTCGAGGATCAGGAGAATGGACGTTTCGGTCTAAAGCTCTTCATCAGTTACAAGTTAGCGAGGAAAGACTGAAAGAGACACAACAGAAGAGCCAGGAGTGGAAATGAGAAATCGTTAACAGATCGGTTCAAGGAAAACCCTATAAATATCTATAGCTATATGAGGAATAATATAATGACCAGAAAAGTTTATGGCCAGTCAATGATAGTAGTGGAAAAGATGAATTATGGAAAAGAGTCAGGAGATTCACTGTGGACGAGCAACGGGAAAAAAAAGAGCACTGGTCGAATTGTACGAATATTGGTAGTGTGGAGAAGCAGAGAGATCTAGGTTCCATTGTACATAGATCCCTGAAAGTTTCCACCCAGGTTGGTAGAACTGCTAAGAAGGCATGCGGTATCTTAGCTTTTATGGGTGGAGGAATTGAGTTTTGGAGCCACGAGGTAATTAGATTTAGATTATATTAGATTAGATTACAGTGTGGAAACAGGCCCTTCGGCCCAACAAGGCCACACCGACCCGCCGATGCGCAACCCACCGATACCGCTACAGATGCAGATTTACAAAACTCTAGTGCGGCCGCACTTGGGGTATTGCATCCATTTCTGGTCACCAAATTATGGGAAGAATGTGGAAGCTTTGGAGAGGTTTCAGAGGAGATTTACCAGGATGTTGCCTGGTATTGAGGGATGGTCAGAAGAAGAAAGGCTGAGGAGCATGAGGTTGTTTCCATCAGAGAGAAGAAGATTGAGAAGGGACTGAATTGAGTCAGGTAAGATAGTTAGTGCGTGAGATAGCGTTGAAAACGAGAGCCTTTTTCCTCGTGTGATGATAGCTATCACAAGGGAACGTAGCGTTAAATTGAAGGGAGATGATATAGACCAGATGTCAGAGGTAGTTCCTTTACAAAGAGAGTAGTAAGGGCGTGGAAGGCAGTGGCTGCAAAAGCATAAGTCTGGCCAACTTTAAGAGTATTTAAATGGTCATTGGAAAGGCATGTGGATGAAAATTGAATAGTGTTGGATAGATGGGCTTCACATCGGTTCCACAAGTCGACATAAACACGAGGACCGAAGGAACTGTACTGCGCTGTCATGTTCTATGGTCTAAATTTCGACTGTAAAATAGGTATGAATGACTGAGAAGCAAATAACCAATATTTCTATAAATGCAAGCGGCAGAATGTTCGTGAAAACACACCGATGAGAAATGATTATAATTCTGTGAATTCGATTCTTGCGCTGTGTTTATCACAGAGAGTGTGCATGTTTTGTAACACAAATATGGAGTTGATATTTCCACAAATACGACAGACTGCAACTGGAGTGCATTAACGTTGAATCCTCATTAAGGTTGAGAGTACATCGTAATGGGAGAGGCTTCTCTAGTATATTTGAACACAATGTTGAATATTCTGTATGCTGGACTGCTGATTATATGTCATGCTTCTCAGCTCAATTGATAAACATAGATGAAAAAAAATGCAGGTGCTAATTTCAGTTATTTCTTGAAACATACATTGTTGTTTCTTTCCCAATTAGTATTTTTCTTTGTAAAAATTGCCTTAGAACTGATTGATGCACCGTCCTCGCCAAAACCTGTTCCTCACAAGACGGACGCACTTCACAAAGTGAAGAACGGTGATCGCAATGAAAACTTAACTGTGGAAAGATTATGAAGTACGGATTCAAGAATTGTTAATCTAAATCTAACTAGATAGAAATGTAAAATCGTATCAACATTTTCAGCTCGATATCCATCCTTATTCATGTATAGATACTAAGTCAGTATAGCCACGTATCAGAAATGTCCTAACCATGCTCGAAGAATACTAAAACATAAATGCTATTTCAGACAACATAATATATCTATGGGGCATGCTATTGAATTAACATTATTGCTCTGCCAAATTTCACTGTATGAAATATGTTTTATTTTCAGTGGGGCATTTCAATATTTCAACCTAGCACTAAACATATGCAAACAAATGCAAAGTTTTTCCCATTTACCATACACTGAGTAAATGTTAATGTCATTGATAACTCTTTTTGGGGTCAGTACATGAAGGAGGCACAACATGATTGACTTTGTTATAGTCTCTGGTCCCAGTGCGGTTAGAT
>NW_025215020.1:57083-59000 GCF_004010195.1 Chiloscyllium plagiosum
GCTTTTATTTAATTGAGATTACAAACCTGGCTGGTCCGGGGTCCCTTAGGAGAGGAATCCCGCATGAATACGGGTTTTATTACATCTGATGTTAATACATTCCGAGCATGTAAGAGACTTAAATATACACTCTGGTTAGTTGTAGGTTAGATTAGTAGACAGTTGAGTTTTGTTTTTTTTTCTTTTCCGGTATTTGTTTCTTTTGTTAAATTTTGGCTATTGTATATTTGATTTAATTGTATATCAATGTTTATATTTGAGAGTTTTGTTTATTTTTGTAAACTTGTAAAAATGTTAAATTTCTAATAAAAATATCTATATAAAAAAAAAGAGGTTCTTCATCCTCAAAGGTGTTCAGGAGGCGAGAGAGAGGAGGGGAAAACTGTCCAAGCTCCAGGAAAGTATGCAGAACCTGCTCCTGCTGCAGACGATGGGGGTCGATGTCACGGAGGATGTCCAGGAGGTGAATGGGTCAGCAAGCCTCGCTCTTTGCCTCGGAGGCCTCCAAGATAATCTTCCGGTCCAGGGTCCGCTCGGTGGAGCAGGACGAGACGTGCTCAAGTTTCTTCTTCCAGAAGGTGCACAAAGAGAGCTCTGTGCTCAGCAGCCTGAAGGAAGAAGATGGCTCGATAACGTTATCTCAGGCTGACGTCATGAGGATCAGTAAATTCTTCTATGCCAGTCTGTATGATGCGAAGCCAACTGACAGCGCGGCCTCCCAGTCATTCCTGTCCTCTATCACGGAGGTCTTAGACGACAGAACACGAGAGAGGCTGGACGAGCCGCTATCTCTGGACGAGCTGACCAAGGCCCTTGAGTCCTTCGAAAAGAATAAAACTCCCGGAAACGACGGGAACTGCTGGAGGTGTATGTCAGTATGCTTCGGGCAGGTACCATGAATGAATCCATGAGGAAAGGCATCATCACCCTCATCTACAAGCGGAAGGGGGAGAGGGAGGAACTCAGAAATTGGAGACCAATCTCACTATTGAATGCAGATTACAAAATTTTGTCAAAGGTAATCGCCAACTGTGTCAGGTCTGCTCTGGGGTTGGTGATTCACCCTGACCAAACCTGTGCTGTACCGGGCAGGAAGATCGCTGAGAGTCTCGCACTCCTCAGGGATCTGATCGCCTACGTGCAGGACAGAGGGTTGGACACCTGCCTGATCAGCCTGGACCAGGAGAAAGCCTTTGATAGGATATCACACACGTAAATGAGAGATGATCTCTACAAAATTGGATCAGATTGCTCTACACCAACATTGTCAGTGCCACCCTCACCCTGATGGCCACCTTTGTGTGTGGCTGCATCAATCAATGGGTGGGAATCAGATAGCTTCCCAGTCAGATCTGGAGTCAGGCAGGGTTGCCCCCTCTCTCCTGCCTTGTTCATGTGCTGCATAGAGCCGTTTGCCGAGTCCATCAGGAAGGATGCGAGCCTGAGAGGGGTGACTATTCCTGGCAGTGGGGGCCTACTGGTAAAGGCCTCCCTGTACATGGATGACATTGCCGTTTTCTGCTCGGATTCGCTGTCCGTGCGCAGACTCATGTGCATATGTGACCAGTTCGAACGGGCCTCGGGGGCCAAGGTAAACCAAGGACAAGAGCGAGGCCATGCTCTTCGGGAACTGGGCCGACCAATCCTCGATCCCCTTCACTGTCAGGACTGACCACCTGAAGGTACTGGGTATTTGGTTTTGGGGGGGCTGGGGCAGGCGCCAAGTCTTGGGAGGAGCGTATCAGCAAAGTGAGGCAGAAATTGGGCAGATGGAAGCTACGGTCGCTCTCCATCGGGGGAAAAAATCTGGTCATCAGGTGTGAGGCACTGTCATTGCTGTTATACGTGGCACAGGTCCGGCCTATTCCCAGAACCTGTACCGCTGCAGTCACCCGGGCCATCTTCCAATTTATATGG
>NW_025215021.1:0-1001 GCF_004010195.1 Chiloscyllium plagiosum
TGAAAAATGCTTGGATGAACACTTGGAGTGGGCATCACCTCCAGTCTGCAACAGGACATGTCCTCTGCGACCATCGAGTCCCCACTGTGGGCCTATTGCAGCTCTGATCCAGGAACAAAGCTCAACTGCAGCTGACGACCCGTCGAATCCCCGCTGTCGGCTTGCTACAGCTCCACTCTGGGAACCAAGCTCTGCCATGGCTGACACCTAAGTTCCCAAATCCAGGCTCCGGGCCTACCAAAGCCAGGAGTCCCCGATCCTGCCACCACTGCTGCCAACAACTGTCTGTCATCGCTCCTGCTTCTGCACATCAGAAGATGAAAGGAAAAAAGAGAAAGAAAAACATGGTAAAGGAAAGAGAAGAATTAGGCTGGCCTGGAGTATATAGGTTCAGAAGCCCCAACATTCCCTACCATGTTGGCGCCATTCTGAATGACTGTGATGCTGAACTTTTTATTTCTTTATTTTTCTAATTTATTCCTAAACTTTTGTACCTAGGTAAGTTGTACCTAAGATGGTGTGATAAATGTTGACTTTGTAAACTTTTCATTGCACTAATGTGAGTACATGTGACGATAAACCTCATTCTAATTCTGACATTCAAGATTATGGGCCTAGCACAGGAATTATTAAAGGAAAATCTTTTGATGGAAAATGCATTCTTACAGTGAGTGGCAAAACTGGTTCTCACTAAATTACCATACAGTATTCAACAATATCCTGCTTCATCCCAAATACATGCACATTCTTATACAGGCAGGGCAAGATGTCACAGCACTTCACAGGTATTATAATGGGGAAAAAAAAGGGAAAACGAACAAAGCCCATGTGGGTCAATGATTGGAGTTCAGAAGATAGAATGGGTTGGCGTCTGACAGTTTATTTGATTTCATGTTGATGAGATCTGATAGCTAGGAGAAAGTGAGGACTGCAGATGCTGGAGATCAGAGCTGAAAAATGTGTTTCTGGAAAAGTGCAGCAGGTCAGGCAGCATCAAAGGA
>NW_025215021.1:1495-12159 GCF_004010195.1 Chiloscyllium plagiosum
TTTATATGCTGTTGCATTGTTTTGGAACTTTGGGAAAAAAAAGTCAAAACAACAGCAGTTTTAAAAGGGAGAAGAGCAGAGGAAGGAAGCACATGGTGAGGTCAGTGCAGGAGACAGAGAGAGAGAGAGAGAGAGAACCTGCACAGTTACTGCCTTTGCTGTTTGAATTCGTGTATCGCTGGACATCGAAGTGCATCTGGGAAATTTAACAAACAGTGAAATTCACAACTAATCTTGGAGGAACTGTTGGGTGAAGTTCACAGCACAGAATCAGATAAGTTAATCGTTGTTTTAAGTCTGTCAGTGTGGGAGTTTAAAGAGAGTTTAAGGTTTACTACGGATTATATCTGCCATAAATGCTGTTGGATGTGAATCTTATCAGATCGAGTGGATCGGTTGGAGAGACAGATAGAAGCGATGAGGAATTTGCAACAGCAACTGTATGTGATAGATGGCAGTTATAGGAAGGGGGGAAAATCATGAATGGCACGGATAGGATAAATAGACAAGGTCTTTTCCCTGGGGTGGGGGAGTCCAGAATGAGAGGGCATAGGTTTAGGGTGAGAGGGGAAGGATATAAAAGAGACCTACGGGGCAACATTTTCATGCAGAGGGTGGTACGTGTATGGAATGAGCTGCCAGAGGAAGTGGTGGAGTCTGGTACAATTACGACATTTAAAAGGAATCTGGATGGGTATATGAATAGGAAGGGTTTGGAGGGATATGGGCCGGGTGCTGGGAAATGGGACTAGATTGGGTTGGGATATCTGGTCGGCAAGGAAAGGTTAGACCGAAGGGTCTGTTTCTATGCTGTACATCTCTATGACTCCATGTTCAATTAACTTTCCCCATCTGTCTATTACTAGTCCAGTTTTCAGGAACATGTAAATCTCCCATGATAACATGTAACATTAGCACTTCACTTTTGCGACATGGTATTGGAAAAGCAGATTAATCTATTTTCAAAGTGGGCACAAGGGATCTTACAAAATGCTCCCATAAGTTACCAGATCCACACTGCACTTACCTCAGAAGAATTCATAAGTTATCTTTTAAAATTTAATGAAGGTTTACAGAAGTGCTCTGAAACTCTATCATGGTTTCCTGAAGCTGGAAACAACTCTTCCTATCCTCTCCTAAGTCTGACAGAATGTAAGTTTCCAGACTGATCCAAGCTCAGACTGTTCCAAAAATGCTGACCTTGACTTCCAGTCCCATCCTTGACTTTATTTGAGAGCAGACTGGAGAATGACACTTCAGGTGAAATCTGGTGCATAGGATTTCCTAACCTCCTCCTGCTCCATTCTGTGTTATTACCCACATCCTCCTGAACCACTGTCATGTTACCCATAGGCTAGGTGCCATCCTGTCAGGTGGTGATACTCTTTTACGACATGATGTAAGCTCTCCTGCTTAATTTAAACCAACAACACAGAAAAGGTTTATCCCATACAGTAATTTGTAAAACTTCAAGTAGCCAAGAACTAGTTCAAGTAAAAATTAACAACTTTATTTCTGAAAGTATAACAGAGAATAATTAACTAACAACTATTTACAACTCCTTCCTCGAACCTATCTTTTACCTTCCCTTCTATAATACTAGTCCGATAAAACTCCCGATTAAGATTTACAAAACAAAACTTCTTATCTGAAAACCAGGCAGCTTTTGGTTCTTCTCTGTATTCCTGTCTTCTTCTTTCTGCTTCACAGGCTACTGATTGATAAAGGTACCTTTAAGAGAGCTATTCTCTGGGCAGTTTGCAGCTGTCGTTGACTTGGCAGTTCTCCTCCCAACTGTTCACATTTTCCCAGTCTTATACCCCCCAAAGCATTGGATTATGTCAGTATACTCAATTCAAAGTTGATTGGCATTTGTTTTGTTGGTGGGGGGGGTGGAGAGTGGAGAGGAGTGTACATTTAAACTGATTGGCCGAATTCAAATCTGTTTTTATCTCCAGGCCACCAGCTACCCTAACTACTCCAGTAACTGGAGCACATGTTACATTGAGTCTTTTTGAGAACACTTGGTGCTGTCACTGTTAGCTTTTAACTTTCTTAGAGGTACAGTACACCCACATCTTCATAACAATACTAAACATTGCCTCCTGAAGCTCAAGATTAGCAATTTTCTACTAGAGAAGGGTAGCCCTGAGCCAATTCAGGGCAGGTTGCTCCAGCTGGAGTTTTCACCCATTCAGGAACCTGTGGACAGCCAAATGTAGCTACTGATTGTTGCATGCTGCCAACTGCTGCTCCTCATGTTGGGAACAACTGTACAGCCTGCTGTTCTCTGCAATGTGAACAGGGAGAGCCTTTTTCCAAGTATGGGAACGGCAAACATGAGGGGACACAACTTTGAAGTGAGGGCAGATAGGTATAAAACAGATGTCAGAGGTAGTTTCTTTACTCCGAGAGTAGTAAGGGTGTGGAATGCTTTGCCTGCAAGGGTAGTAGATTCGCCAAGTTTAAGTGCATTTAAGTCGTCATTGGACAAGCATATGGACGTACATGGAATAGCGTAGGTGGGGTGGGCTTCAGATTAGTATGACAGGTCAGCGCAACATCGAGGGCCAAAGGGCCTGTACTGTGCTGTAATGTTCTATGTTAAACTCATACTGGCTCCAAACCCATCACTGCTTTTTGTAGAAACAGCTTGTTATTTGAAATGTGCTCCCCACAGTGCAAGGGAGCAGTGAGAGAATAGAGAAAGAAATGCAAAGACAGTGCATTCTCTTCCAAACATTAAAAACCTTTTCTTCTCCCCACAGATTCAGGCGTCTGTCAGCCAACGATAATAATCTTATGACTGTATGATTCCATTATACGTATCCATCTGTGATCGGTGTATGATCCTGGGATGAGAAACTGGATATTTGTGGGGAATGGTACAGATTGGAAACAGCAGACTTAGCACATTACTTGTGAACCTGACTGAAGAACTAAATCTGGTGATGGAGCAAGAAATCATAGCAAGGACAACAGACTCCCCCCAAGAGAGTTGATGTGATCCAATGAAATATTCAATCAAATATTCCCAAGTCAAAGGAGAATGACCCCAAGCTCTCCCCAACACTGGATACCATTTACCCTGATATGCTGAATAATTATTTCACTCGAGGTCTTTGTTACCAATGATATGATGAATTCTATAATGCAGTTATTAGTTCAGTTTGTTGCTGCTTCACATTCTGTGCAATGTTCCAATGAACAATTTCCATTTATTGCAGTGTCAGAGTCTCGATATTAATGTCTAGCTGGACTGTAGCCGGACAGAAACAAATGAGCCCCTCCGCTCAGTGACCCTTCATCAGAGCCATCAGTGGCTCTTAGCAGTTGACCATTTGTTGGAATGTCAGGCAATGGAAACCACCCCATAGATTCGGATCACTGTCAGCATTAAAACCAGATCCATATTGTGTGTGTGAGGCCACTGATAATGGCTTTGAGTTTAATACTGCAGCCTGTTTTATTGCTGGGAATTATTATGTCATGTTGAAATTGTACAAGACATTGATTTCGGCCGCATTTAGAATACAGTTCTGGTCGCCACACTACCGAAAGGATGTGGACGCTTTGGAGAGGGTGCAGGGAAGGTTTATGGGGATGTTGCCTGGTATGGAAGGTGCTAGCTATGAAGGGAGGTTGAGTAGGTTAGGTTTGTTTTCATTAGAAAAAAGGAGACTGAGGGGGGACCTGATTGAGGTTGAAGGGTATAGACAGGGTGGATAGAGATAAGCTTTTTCCCAGGGTGAGGGATTCAATAACCAAGAGGTCACGTTTTCAAGGTGAGAGGTGGAATGTTTAAGGGGTATACACGCGGCAAGTACTTCACACAGAGGGTGGTGGGCGTTTGGAACAGGTTGCCAGCAGAGGTGGTAGAGGCAGGCACGGTAGATTCATTTAAGATGCGTCTGGACAGATGCCTGAGTAGGTGGGGAACAGAGGGATACAGATGATTAGGAATTGACCGACAGGTTTAGACAATGGATTTGGATCAGCTCAGGCTTGGAGGGCCGAAGGGCCTGTTCCTGGGCTGTAAATTTTCTTTGTTCTTCGAATGTTTTGGAAAGTTTCTGTCCAAGGCTTGGAGCACCTACAGGGACACTCTCAGTGCTTGATCATGGACTGGGACTGAACAGCCAGCATCAGTCTGCAGCTCATCAGTAGATAGAACCCTGGATCTCTTCCTCTGAATTCTGTGCAAGGCAAAGGCTAGGACTAGGAATACATCTCCTCAAGGACTGAATCCCTCATTTACTGCTAACATCTGAGCTCGAGACCCTGTGTGAAAGTCAGTTCAATAAGGAGATGCTTTATTAAGGAAGGGGTGATTTTGTCTGCAACATGACTGGCTGTATCAGACCTGAGCAGTACTCGACCTTGCCATTTACTAACTCTGAGGGAAGTCAATCTGTCATCTTGTGCAAATCTGTTCCATATGTGACTCCATAGCCAGAGCAATGTACAGAGAAACATTAGAAATCGAAACAAGAGAAGGCCATTCGGCCCGTTGAGTTTGCTGCATGATTTGTTGTAATCTCCCTGATCATCTAAGTATATAGCCTGTTTCCCAAATGTTGTGAATCCTTCAGCCCCAAGTACAATATCCAACTCCTTGAAATCGTGCAAAGCTTTGTCCTTGATGTTTTCTGTGGTAGAGAATTCCACAGGCTCAACACTCTCTGGGTGAAGACTTTTCTCCTCAACTCAATCATAAATGGCACACCTCAAAGTTTCATACATACAGACAGCGCAGAAAAGACCCTTTGGCCCATCACATTTGCTCTGAAATAACTACCACTTCAGGAGCCAGTCAGTTCTGCAGATGCTGGAGATTAGAGTTGAGAGTGTGTTGCTGAAAAAGCACAGCAGGTCAGGCAGCATCCAACAAGCAGGAAAATCGCCGTTTCAGGCCGGAGCTCCTGCTCCTCGGATGCTGCCTGACCTGCTGTGCTTTTCCAGCAACACACTCTCAACTACCAGTTCAGGTTGTAAATTTGCTCGTGAAGCTCGTGGGTTTGTTTTCAGACATTTTGTCCCCATGTTCGGTAACATCAGTGAGCCTCCAGTGAAGCACTGGGGTTCTATCCCATTTTCTATTTATGTGTCTCGGTTTGTTGTGGTGGGTGATATCACTTCCAGTTCTGTTCTGAGAGGTTGGAAAATCAATGTGTTTGTTGATGGAATTCTGGTGCATGTCTTTTTTTAGCCTGTCCCTGGATGGATGTATTGTCCCAGTCGAACTGGTGTCCCTCTTCGTCTGTGTATATGGATCCTAGTTGATACTCACATATCCTGGTGGCTCGTTTCTTGCCCGTCTGTCCGATGTAATGTTTGTTGCAGGAATGCCACACACACTGACCTGATACTCAACGACAAGAGCAATCATCCCAACACCCACAAATGGAGCTGCATCAGGACATTATCTAAACAAGCCACAACACACTGCAGCACCCAAGAACTCAGAGAAGCAGAGAAAGACACCTGTGCAATGTATTCAGGAACAACGAATATCCGATAAGTGCAGCCTGCCGATTCCTACAAAACAGATCAAAGCAAAAAGACATAACACGCCCAGAGACTCTAGCCACCCTGCCATACGTCAAAGACATCTTGGAGATCATGACCAGACTACTCCAGCCCCTAAGCATTTGGAAAGACGAGGACTGATTAGGGATAGTCAACATGGCTTTGTGGGTGGGAGATCATGTCTCACAAACTTGATTGGGATTTTTGAAGAAGTAACAAAGAGGATTGATGAGGGCAGAGCAGTAGATGTGATGTATATGGACTTCAGTAAGGTGTTTCTCAAGGTTCTCCATTGAGAACTGATTAGCAAGGTTAGATCTCATGGAATACAGGGAGAACTAGCCATTTGGATACAGAACTGGCTCAAAGGTAGAAGACAGAGGGTGGTGGTGGAGGGTTGTTTTTCAGACTGGAGGCCTGTGACCAGTGGAGTGCCACAAGGATCGGTGTTGAGTCCACTACTTTTCATCATTTATATAAATGATTTGGATGCGAGCATAAGAGGTACAGTTAGTATGGTTGCAGATGACACCAAAATTGGAGGTGTAGTGGACAGCGAAGAAGGTGACCTCAGATTACAACAGGGTCTGGACCAGATGGGCCAATGGGCTGAGAAGTGGCAGATGGAGTTTAATTCAGATAAATGTGAAGTGCTGCACCTACCACCCTCTGTGTGAAGTACTTGTCACGTGTATCCCCCTTAAAACTTCCACCTCTCACCTTAAAAGCACGACCTCTCATTATTGAATCCTTCACCCTGGGAAAAAGCTTGTCTCTATCCACCCTGTCTATACCCTTCATGATTTGATAAACGTCAGTCAGGTCCCCCCTCAATCTCCTCTTTTCTCGTGAAAACAAACCTAACCTACTCAACCTTTCGTCATAGCTCACACCTTCCACACCAGACAACATCCTCGTAAACCTCCTCTGCACCCTCTCCAAAGTGTCCACATCATTTTGGTAATGTGGTGCCCAGAACTGTACACAGTATTCTAAATGCGGCCAAATCAATGCCTTGTCCAATTTTAACATGACTTGCCAGCTCTTATATTCAATACCCTGTCCAATGAAGGCAAGCGTACCATATGTCTTCTTGACCACTCTGTCCACCTGTGCAGCAACCTTCAGGGTACAATGGACCTGCACTCCCAGATCTCTCTGCCCATCAACTTTTCCCAAGGCTCTTCCATTCATTGTATAATTCGCTTAGAATTAGTCTTGCCTAAATGCATCACCTCACATTTGTGTGGATTGAAATCCATCTGTCACTTTTCCGCCCAACTCTCCAGCCTATCTATATCCTCCTGTATTCTCTGACAGTCCCTTATGCTTTCTGCTACTCCACCAATCTTTGTGTCATCTGCAAACTTGCTGATCATACCAACAGTGCCCTCTTCCAGATCATTTATGTATATCACAAACAACAGTGGCCCCAACACTGACCCCTGTGGAACACCACTGGTCACCTTTCTCCATTTCGAGAAACTTGCTTCAACTACTACTCTCTGTCTCCTGTTGCTCAACCAGTTCTTTATCCACCTCGCTAGAACACCCTGCACACCATGTGACTTGACTTTCTCCATTACTCTACCATGGGGAACCTTATCAAATGCCTGACTAAAGTCCATGAATATGACATCAACAGCCCTTCCTTCATCTATCAACTTGGTCACTTCCTCGAAGAACTCTATTAGGTTGGTAAGGCACGATCTCCCCCTCACATAACCATGTTGCCTATCACTGATAAGCCCATTATTTTCTAAATATAAATAGGAAATATCCCTCAGTACCTTCTCCAGCAATTTTCCCACCACCGACGTCAGGCTCACTGGTCTGTAGTTACCCGGAATATCCCTACTACCCTTCTTGTACAGGGGGACAACATGAGCAACCCTCCAGTCCTCTGGCACCTCACCTGTATTTAAGGATGCCACAAAGATATCTGTCAGGGCCCCGGCTATTTCCTCTCTCGTCTCCCTCAGCAACCTGAGATAGATCCCATCCGGTCCTGGGGATTTGTCCACCTTAATAACCTCTAGCATACCCAGCACATCTTCCCTACTTATGTCAATGTGGTCGAGACTAATCAAACTTCTATCTCTAATCTCAACATTCATCATGTCTCCCTCCTCGATGAACACTGATGCAAAGTATTCATTGAGAATCTCACCCATTCACTCTTGTTTGGCACACAGCCTTCCTTCATTATCCTTTAGTGAGCCAATCCTTTCTCTAGTTACCTGCTTGCTTCTTATATAAGAATAAAATGCTTTGGGATTCTCCTTAGTTCTGCTCACTAAAGTTATTTCATGATCCCTTTTAGCCCACTTGATTCCTTGTTTAAGACTGGTCCTACTCTTCCGATATTCCTCCAGGGCCCATTTTGTTCTTAGCTGCCTGGACCTGTACACTTCCCTTTTCCTCTTGGCTAGTCCTACGATTTCTCCTGTCATCCACAGTGCACAAATCTTGCCTTTCCTATCCATTGCCTTCAACGGGACATGCCTATCCTGCACTGCCGTTAACCTATCTTTGAAACCTCCCACATCTCAAATGTGGACTTCCCTTCAAATAGCTATGTCCAATCCACATTTCCCAGCTCCTGCCTAGTTTTGATATTATTGGCCTTGGCCCAGTTTAGTACTCTTCCCTTAGGACCACTCTCATCTTTATCTACGAGTATTCTAAAACTTACAGAATTGTGGTCACTGTTACCAAAGAAATCCCCCACTGCAACCTTTACTACCTGTCCCGGCACATTCCCCTTCCCTGGTTGAACTATTGACATACTGCTCTAGAAAACTCTCCTGGACGTTTCTTACAAATTCTACCCCAGACCTCTGATGCTAAGTGTATCCCAATCATTGTTGGGAAAATTAAAATCTCCCGTCACCACCATCCTGTTGCCTCTGCATCTTTCCATAATCTGTTTACCTATTTGTTCTTCTACCTCATACTCACTGTTGGGAGGTCTGTAATACAGCCCTAACAATGTAACATCTTATTTCTCAGCTCCAACCCATAATGCCTCACTGCTCAAGCCCTCCACCCAACCCATAATGCCTCACTGCTCAAGCCCTCCACAGTGTCCTCCTTTACCACAGCTGTGATATCATCCCTGACTAGCAATGCAACTCCTGCCCCTCTTTTACTTCCCTCCCTGTTCTGTCTGAAACATCTATATCCTGGAACATTTAGTTGCCAATCATCATGCCCTTCCTTCAACTAAGTCTCTGTGACTGCAAAAATGTCATACTCGCAAGCACCAATCCAAGCCCAAAGTTCATCTGCCTAAGGCACTATACTCCTTGCATTTAAGTACATGCATTTCAGGCCAACAGTTCCTCGGCTCTCTGCCTATTCTTCCCTTAATTAATGTTATTTTTATGATTCCTACAGTCTCTAGTTTCCACCTTGCTGCCTCTTGTCTTCTCTTCTGGTTCCCAGCCCCCTGCCACATTAGTTTAAAACCTCCTCAACAGCAGGAGCAAAAACTCCCTCAAGGACATTGGTTCTGGTCTGGTTCAGATGGAGACTGTCCATTTTGTAATAGTAGTTCATAGCTCCTTGAAAGTAGAGTCACAGGTAGATAGGACAGTGAAGAAGGCGTTTGGTATGCTTTCCTTTATTGGTCAGAGTATTGAGTACAGTTGGGAGGTCATGTTGCGGCTGTACAGGACATTGGTTAGGCCACTGTTGGAATATTGCGTGCAATTCTGGTCTCCTTTCTATCAGAAAGATGTTGTGAAACTTGAAAGGGTTCAGAAAAGGTTTACAAGGATGTTGCCAGGGTTGGAGGATTTGAGCTACAGGGAGAGGTTGAACAGGCTGGGGCTGTTTTCCCTGGAGCATCAGAGGCTGACGGGTGACCTTATAGAGGCCTATACATCATGAGGGGCATGAGGGTAAATAGACAAGGTCTTTTCCCGGGGATGGGTGAGTTCAGAACTAGAGGGCATAGATGGGAGAGGAAAGATATAAAAGAGACCTACGGGGCAACCTTTTCACGCAGAGGGTGGTACGTGTATGGGATGAGCTGCCAGAGGATGTGGTGGAGGCTGGTACAATTGCAACATTTAAGAGGCATTTGGATGGGTATATGAATAGGAAGGGTTTGGAGGGATATGGGCCGGGTGCTGGCAGGTGGGACTAGATTGGGTTAGGATATCTGGTCAGTGTGGACGGGTTGGACCGAAGGGTCTGTTTCTGTGCTGTACATCTCTATGTCTCTATATAAACCTACCACCACACTGAAGCAGCTCCTGATGAATATTAAGGACCCCTTACCAATAGCCAGCACAACGGCCATCATTTATAAAATAGTCTGCAAGGACTGCAACAAACATGACATCGGACAGGCGGGCAGGAACTGATCCAGCAGGATATGTAAGTATCAACTAGCCACCAAAAGACATGACCAACTAGCACTAGGATCCATATACACAGACGAAGAGGGACAGCAGTTTGACTGGGACAATACATCCATCCAGGGATAGGCTAAACAAAGACACACACACAGGAATTCCTAGAGGCATGGCATTTAACCGGAACTCCATCAACAAACACATTGATTTGGACCCCATTTCCAAACCTCTCAGAAGCAAAACTGGAAGTGATATCACCCACCACAATAGACCGAGACGCATAAATGGAAAATGGGATAGAACCCCAGTGCTTCACTGGAGGCTCACTGATGTTACCGAGCATGGGGACAAAATGTCCGAGAACAAATCTTCCAGCTCAGCGAGTAAACTTACATCCAGAACTTCAAACCAAGCTAGAAATCTCCAAAATCGCAAATAATTATCGCTGAACTACTCCCAATATCCTTCAATGTTACAATATTTGAAATACTCTTCCAAATATTCATGAAAGGTTGGAAGGTATCCAGGCTTCATTACCTTCTGAATCAGTACATTCCCAACCAATGAGTGAAAATAATTTTCTCAAATCTCCACGAAATCACCAGCCCCAAGCCTAAAATTGTAATATAACGTGACTGACCCCTCAACCAAGGAGAACACATGCTCAGCAGTCTTCAAACACTCTGTTCAGGGAGAGTGTGATGGGGGGACTGTTATAGACTGTGACGGGGGGACAGTTATAGAGTGTGACGGGGGGGGACTGTTATGTGA
>NW_025215021.1:12800-14770 GCF_004010195.1 Chiloscyllium plagiosum
GGGGACTGTTATAGAGTGTGACGGGGGGGACTGTTATAGGGTGGTGAGGGGGGGGGGAACTGTTATAGAGTGTGACGGGGGGCTGTTATAGAGTGTGACGGGGGACTATAGGAGCCTATTGTGACCATTCAGCCGAGTCTCTCTGCCTCCCCGTTCGATAATGACTGACATGTTTCTGATTTCCATTCTCATTTCTGTTTGCATTTCTCCTTCTCCTGGCAATTACCTATCCTCCTGCTCATGGCCCCTCATCCCCCTCAACTTTATCAAGTACAGAGCCAGAGTCATTAATCACTCCTCATGTATCATATCCTTCATCCCTGTGATCCTTCTTATAAACCTCCTCTGGAGCTCCTCCCAGGTCAGCACATCCCTCCTTTGGTACAAGACCCAAAACTGCTCACAATATTCCAAATGTGATCTGATCAGAGCCTAATACAGCCTCAGCAGTACATTCCTGCTCTTGTATTCTCACCTTCTTGAAATGAATGTTAATGTGGTATTTGCCTACTGAACTGGGAGAAAGTGAGGGCTGGAGATCAGAGTCGAGAGAGTGGTGCTGGAAAAGCACGGCTGGTCAGGCAGCATCCGAGGAGCGGGAGAATCGATGTTTTGTGCAGAAGTCCTTCATCAGGAATGAGGCTGAAACGTCGATTCTCCTGCTCCTCAGATGCTGCCTGACCTGTTGTGCTTTTCCAGCAGCACACTTCCAAGTTTGCCTCCCTGACTGACAACTGAAGCTGCCTATTATCCTTAAGAGAATCCTGAACTAGGACTCCCTAGTCCCTTTGTGCTTTAGATTTTTGAAACCTTTCCTCATTTAGAAAATATTCTGTGCCTCTATTCTTCCTGCCAAACTGCATAATCCCACACTTTCCCACATTGGATTGTACATCACTTCCTTGTTTGGAGGGCTGAAAGGCCTGTTCCTGGGCTGTAACTTTTCTTTGTTCTTTGTTCTATCTGTCACTTCCTTGCCCACACTCCAAGCCTGTCCAAGTTCTTCTGCAGTCTCCCTGCTTCCTTAGCTCTACCTGTCCCTCCACCTATCTCTGAGTCATCTGCAAACCTCCCAACAATGCTCTCAGTTCCTTCACAAACATTGGGCATACTCAACAGGTCTGCCAGTATCTGTGGAGAGAAAACTGAAAAAAGCATTTTGGATCCAGCAACCCTCCTTCAGAACAGAAAGATAACTGTATCTGAAATGGTAACTTCTTTATTGGTCCACGGGCGCTGTTGGTGTGTTGCCTCCCAGGTACCAGGATTCGTGATGTCTCGGATCATGTTTTTGGGATCCTTGAGGGGGAGGGGGAGCAGCCCCACCCGTGGTCCACATAGGCACTAACGACGTAGGTAGGAAAAGGGATGGGGATTTAAGGCAGAAATTCAGGGAACTAGGATGGAAGCTTAGAGCTAGAACGAACAGAGTTGTTATCTCGGGTTTGTTATCCGTGCCACGCACTAGCGAGGAGAGGAATAGGGAGTGAGCAGAACTGAACAGGGATGATGCAGAATGGAGGGTTTTGGATTCTTGGATAATTGGAGCTCTTTCTGGGGAAGGTGGGACCTTTATAAACAGGATGGTTTTCACCTGAATCAGAGGGATATCAATATCCTGGGGGGATGTTTGCTAATGCACTTCGGAGGGGGATTAAACTAATGCAGCAGGGGGATGGGAACCTGAATTGTAGTTCCAGTGGTAAAGGAGGTTGAGGGTAGTGAGGTCAGGGATAGGTTTACAAGGTCACAAGAGGACACCAGCAATCAGGATGTTCGTTTGAAATGTGTGTACTTCACTGCCAGGAGTATCCGGAATAAGGTGGATGAACTTGCAGCATGGGTTGGTATCTGGGGCTTCGATGCTGTTGCCATTTCAGAGACATGGGTAGAGCAGGGTCAGGAATGGTTGTTGCAGGTTCCGGGGTTTAGATGTTTCAGTAACAACAGAGAAGATGATAAAAGGTTTG
>NW_025215021.1:14848-21997 GCF_004010195.1 Chiloscyllium plagiosum
GCGGGATGGCATTGTTCATCAGCGGTAGTATTGCAGCAGCTGAGAAAATATTTGAGGACTCATCCACTGATATAGTATGGGCTGAGGTTAGAAACAGGAAAGGAGAGATCACCCTGTTGAGAGTTTTTTATTAGCCTCCGAATAGTTCCAGAGATGTAGAGGAAAGGATTGCAAAGATGATTTTGGATAGGAGCGAGAGAGTGACAGGGTGTCCTTATGGATGACTTTAACTTCCCCAATATTGACTGGAAATACTACACTTCAAGTACATTAGATGGGTCAATTCTTGTTCAATATGTGCAGGAGGGTTTCCCAATACAGTTTTAGCAAGTTTTGAGAACATTTGTAGCTCAGATTGAGGTTCTGGATGTAGGTTTGCTCACTAACCTTCCAGCTCAGTGAGGAAACCTACATCTGACACAATATATAGACAGGCCAACAAGGGGTGAGGCCATAATGGATTTGGTATTGGGTAATGAACCCGGTCAGGTGTTAGATTTGGAGGGAGTTGAGCATTTCGTGACAATGACCATATTTTGGTTATGTTTACTTTAGAAATGCAGAGGGGTAGGTATATACTGCAAAGAAAGAGGTATAAATGGGGGAAAGGCAATTATGATGCAATTTGGCAAGATTTAGGATGCATCAGATGGGGAAGGAAATTGCAGGGGATGGGCACAATTGAAATGTGGTAAAAACAATGACTGCAGATGCTGGAAACCAAAGTCTAGATTAGAGTGGTGCTGGAAAAGCACAACAGTTCAGGCAGCATCCGAGGAGCAGGAAAATTGATGTTTTGGGCAAAAGCCCTTCATCAGGAGTACATGGTGTGTTAGCTTTTATTAGTAGAGGGATCAAGTTTTGGAACCATGAGGTCATGCTACAAAACTCTGATGCAGCCACACTTGGAGTATTGCATGCAGATCTGGTCACCACATCATAGGAAGGATGTGGAAGCTTTGGAAAGGGTTCGGAGGAGATTTACCAGGATGTTGCTTGGTATAGAGGGAAGGCCTTATGAGGAAAGGCTAAGAGACTTGAGTCTGTTTTCGTTGGAGAGAAGAAGGTTGAGAGGTGACTTAATAGAGACATATAAGATAATCAGAGGGTTAGATAGGGTGGACAGGGAGAGCCTTTTTCCTCAGATGGTGATGGCTAGTATGAGGGGACATAGCTTTAAATAGAGGGGTGATAGATATAGGACAGACATCAGAGGTAGTTTCTTTACTCAGAGAGTAGTAGGGACATGGAACGCACTGCCTGCAGCAATAGGAGACTCGCCAACTTTAAGGGCATTTAAATGGTCATTGGATAGACATATGGATAACAATGGAATAGTGTAAGTTAGATGGGCATCAGCTTAATTTCACAGGTCGGTGCAACATCGAGGGCCAAATGGCCTATACTGCACTGGAATGTTCTAAGTTCTATGTTCAATGAAAGTGCCATTGCTCCAAAGTGCAAGGTTCAAGGGCCGAGCTGGAGCTGGTCTGGAGTCACCTGCTCCGACTCCTTTGGTTCAGATTAGAGTGTTGCTGGTAAAGCACAGCAGGTCAGGCAGCATCCGAGGAGCAGGAAAATCGATGTTTCGGGCAATAGCCCTTCATCAGGAATAGAGGCAGGGAGCCTCCGGGATGGAGCGATAATTTTTTTATCTCTCCTCCCTGGAGACTCCCTGCCTCTATTCCTGATGAAGAGCTTTTGCCCGAAACATCGATTTTCCTGCTCCTCGGATGCTGCCTGACCTGCTGTGCTTTTCTAGCAACACTCTGATCTATACTCTGGTTTCCAGCATCTGCAATCCTCACTTTTGCTTGCTATGATTCCTTTGTCAGGAATTCCTTGTGTTAGCTCCATATCCAGGGGTGGGAGATTGGGAAGCTGCATATTAATGAGGTGAGATTTGGTCAGAAACAGAACCTAATTCTGAGCTAATGCATGCATTACTCCCTGGTGGACATCTTGTCTCACTGAGTCACTCCTGGATTGAAACAGGGCCTGAGATCTCTGCTCACTGGGGAGATCCCTTATCCTCTTGCTCCCTTGTACATGGGCAGGAAAGATTGTGTCCAGAGTGTCCACCCTGACTGAGGGCCTTTTCATCTACCTATCCATTCCACAGCTAAGTCTTCAAACACTCTGTTCAGGGGTATTATGATAACCCCAGGAGTAGGTGGGACTTGAACTCAGGCCTCCTGGCTCAGAAGTACGGACGCCACCACGATGCTCCAAGAGCCCTCTGTTTATTTGCCGATGAGAAACAGCTTTGTAAGCTGTCTCCCTACCCCTACCTGTTGTGATGATGCTGTCATTTTCAAAGGTTATTTTGTTCTGGGATTTTTTGGAGAGAGATGTAAAGGCAGAGGTGAACTGCCTACTGGAGATGGCCTCAGTAAATAGCTTTGGACGCCTTTCAGTTTCTTTAAGCAGTTGTACCAATGTAAGGGGAGAGGTCAGTGAGCACAGACCTAGATTTCTAGTTCTTTTCCACTTTTACCATCAGAAGCTGTTTGGGGTCCCAGAAGAGTTAGGAATTTCAGGAGATGATTCGGAGCTGCTATTCTCACTGAAATTTCCCTCCTGGATTGGAGAACCACCTGTAAGAATCTGAATTTGCCTTTTTGCCATGGGGTGTGTTTATAGGATGTTACTCGATTGGAACAGTTAATTAGTATTAGGTAATGTATTTGTTATTCAGTTAAGTTATTCTAAATTCCTCTTTCTTTTTGTTTGCATTTTAACCACAGTGTTTAAATAAATGGTGTTTTGTTGAATGTCGAGTGGTTCGACCAGCCACATTGCCTCTGGAATACGGCACTTCACGTCTACCTATAAAATCAAAAAAAGTTCGGGTCCAGGCTACCTTCTTCATATATTTTGAGGGGGTCTGGTTTGGTCTGGTCTGGTCTGGTTTGGTCTGGTCTGTTCTGATCGATAGTGTTGTCCCACTCTGACTACTTGTACCCACCCAGCTGCTGTGCAATGTTGGCTTGTCATTTCTCTTTCACTCTCTGAACCGACCCTCAGATGAATCTTCCACCACTATTTCCTCACTGTTATGGTTAAACCCCTCCCTATAGTTCTGTTTTAACACTTCACCTGCTCTTGAAGGAGTCTTAGTGAATTTCTGCAGTGCATTATGTAGATAGTACACACTGCTGCTATTGAGCGTCGGTGATGGAGGGAGTGGATATTTGTAGATGTGACGTCAATCAAGCAGGCTGCTCTGTCCTGGATGGTGTCAAGCTTCTTGAGTGTTGTTGGAGCTGCCCACATGCAGGCAAGTGAGGAGTATTCCATCACACTCCTGACTTGTGCCTTGTATCTGGTGGACAGGGTTTCGGGAGTCAGGAGGGGAGTTACTCACTGCAGTATCCTTAGCCCCTTACCTGCTCTTGTAACCATTCCTCTCTCTCACACACAGACACACACACACACACTCTCTTGCACACAGTCTCTCACAGACATATCCTCTATCATACACACCCTCTCTCTCTCTCTCTTAAGTGCTTGTATACACACACACATATTAATATTTGGGGTGAATAATTTCATCCAGGATGTCATTTTATTTGCAGATGCATTTTATTTGGTTTAAAGAAAACACACAATTTGTAGTCACAGTCGGTCAGTGTGGCATTTTGCAAATTCCTACTTTTGGAACAAGACCTGCCTGATGTAAAACTCGGAGACAGACCCTGAAGGCCTCACACCAACAATTCAGTGTCTGATCTGAAATGTCACCCTTGTATCTCGGCCTGACTGACGTTTGGAAAGTTAGGCAGGCACTGATAAAACCCTTCATTATCTTGGAGCAGTGAAACAGATTCTGAATTTGTTCCTTCATCAGATGAAACTTGCATTTCCTTTCTAACAGTGTTCTCCATCAGCCATTTTGTTCACTACACTTCCACCAGTTGTATGATCCTTTGCTGCCTCTGCTTTATAAACTGTGTTGCTGTGTGCCCTCTCTCACTTCACTTGACGAAGGAGCGTTACTCTGAAAGCTCGTGATTTCAAATAAACTTGTTGGACTTTATGGTGAATGTTTAACTCCCAGAATGTTGACAGTGTGAGATTCAATGATGATAACGCAGTGGTGGTTAGATTGTCTCTTGTTGGTGATGGATATTACCTGGCATTTGTTGGCGTGAATGCCAAGCAGCCCAAGCCTGGATATTGCCCAGATCTTGTTGCATTTGAACACGGACTGCTTCAGTATCTGAGGAGTCATGAATGGTGCTGAATATTGTACAATCATTGGTGAACATCCCCACTTCTGACCTTATGACAGAGGGATGGTCATTGATGAAGCAGTTGAGGCTGAGGATACTATCCTGAGGAACTCCTGCAGAGATGTCCTGGAGCTGAGTGATTGACCTCCATGAATCACAACCACCTTCCTATGTGTCAGATATGACTGAAACCACTGGAGTGTTTGCCCCCTGATACCCGTTGATTCTAGTTTTGCCCAGGATCCTTGATGCCACACTCGGTTGAATGCAGCCTTGATGTCAGGGCTGTCCCTCTCCCCTCCCCTCTGGAATTCAGCTCTTTTGTCCATGTTTGAACCTAACATGGTCTTGGTGGAACCGAAACTGGGCGTCACTGAGCAGGCTATTGCTGAGAAGGTGCTGCTTGATGGCACTGTTGATGACACTTTCCATCGTTTTACTGATGATCAAGAGTAGACTGATGGGGCAGTAATTGGCCAGGCAATTGTCCTGCTTTATATGTACAGGACATACCTGCGAAATACCTGGAACAACGAGGTGGTGATTCTGGAGTAGGAGAGGGAGAGATCGCTCCATCAAAAAGTAACTTTTATTTCTGTATTCCATATGATTCCAGCGCAGTACAGTGCTGTGCCAACCTGTGGAGTCAATCTGAAGCCCATCTATCCAACACTATTCCATTTTCATCCATGTGTTTATCTAATGACAATTTAAATGCCCTTAAAGTTAGCGATTCAACTTCTGATTCATGCAGAGCGTTCCACGTCTCTACTACTCTGAGTAAAAAAAAACTACCTCTGACATCCGGGGCAGCACAGTCGCTAGCACTGCTGCCTCAAAACGGCAGGACCCGGGTTCAATTCCTGCCTCGGGCAACTGTCTGTGTGGAGATTGCACATTCTCCTCGTGGGTTTCCTCCGGGTGCTCCAGTTTCCTCCCACAATCCAAAGATGTGCAGGTGAATTGGCCATGCTAAATTACCTGTAGTGTTAGGTGAAGGGGTAAATGTATGGGAATTGATCTGGGTGGGCTGCTCTTCGGAGGATCGGTGTGGAAACGTTGGGCCGAAGGGCCTGTTTCCACACTGTAAGGAATCTAATCTAATATGTCCTATATCTATTGCCCCTCAATTTAAAACAATGTCCCCTCATGCTAGCCATCACCATCCAAAGAAAAAGGCTTTCACTATCTAACTTCTGATTATCTTATATATCTCACTATCTGGTATGGCAACTGGACCATTCAAGATTGGAGATGGTTACAGAGAGTGGTGAACTTGGCCTGGACAATCACAAAGGCCAACCTCCCATCCATAGAATCCATCTACCAGGCCCGCTGTCAAGGAAAGGCCACCAGCATTCTCTAAAATCCTCCCACCCTGGCAATGTACCTTTACCATTGGGGAGAAGGGACAGAAGTCTGAACACACACCAGCTGGTTTTGAAACAGTTTCTACCTTACTGCTGTAAGAATACTGAATGGACTCACAAACTCTTAACATTCGCCTGTACCTGTGTTTTTGTTTTTGCCGCTGTTTACCTATTATTTACTTATCTATACTATTTCACTCTGTGATCTGCCTGTATTGCTCACAAGACAAAGCTTTTCACTGTGCCTTGGCACACATGACAATAAATTCAATTCAATTCAATTCAATTCATTCTAAAGAAAACAGCTTCAAGTCCCTCCACATTTCCTCATGAGAACTTCGTTCCATACCAGGCAACATTCCAGTAAATGTCCTCTGAACCCTTTCCAATAATGCAGCAATCAGAACTGTACACAACACTCCAAGTGCAGCCGCACCAGACTTTTGTATAGCTGCAGCATAACCTCGTGGTTCCGAAACGTGATTCCTCTACTAATAAAAGCTAACACGCCGTATGCCTTCTTAACAACTCTATCAACCTCGGTGGCAATTTTCAGGGATTTTTGTACATGGACACTGAGATCTCTCTGCCCATCTACACTACCAAGAATCTTACCATTAGCCCAGTATTCTTTATTCCTGTTGCTCCTTCCAAAGTGAATCACCTCACATTTTTCCACATTAAATTCCATTTGCCACCTCTCAGCCCAGCTCTGCAGCTTATCTCTGTCCCTCTGTAACCTGCAACATCCTTCTACACTATCCACAACTCCACCGACCTTAGTGTCATCCACAAATTTACTAATCCATCCTTCTATGCCCTCGTCCAGATCATTTATAAAAAGGACAAACAGCAGTGGCCCTGAAACAGATCCTTGCAGTACCCCACTAGTAACTGAACTTCGGGATGAATGTTTCCCATCAACCACCACACTCTCTCTTTTTACAGCTAGCCAATTTCTGATCCAAACCACCAAATCACCCTCAGTCCCATACCTCCCATATTTTGTGCAACAGCCTATCTTGGGGAATCTTATCAAACGTCGTACTGAAATCCATATACACCATATCAACCGCTTTACCCTTATCCACCTGCTTGGACCCCCTCTCAAAGAACTCAGTAAGGATTGTGAGGCACGATCTACCCTTCACAAAACCATGTTGACTCTCCCGAATCAACTTATTCCTTTCTAGATGATTGTAAATCCTATCTCTTATAACCTTTTCTAACATTTTACCCACAACTGAAGTAAGGCTCACTGGTCTATAATTTCCAGGTAAAAACAACGAGGTAAAAACAATGACTGCAGATGCTGGAAACCAGATTCTGGACCAGTGGTGCTGGAAGAGCAATGCAATTCAGGCAGCATCCGAAAAGCTTCGAAATCGACGTTTCGGGCAAAAGCCCTTCATCAGGAATAAAGGCAGAGAGCCTGAAGCGTGGAGAGATAAGCTAGAGGAGGGTGGGGGTGGGGAGAGAGTAGCATAGAGTACAATAGGTCAGTGGGGGAGGAGTTGAAGGTGATAGGTCAGGGAGGAGAGGGT
>NW_025215021.1:22579-40481 GCF_004010195.1 Chiloscyllium plagiosum
TACTCTATGCTACTCTATCCCCACCCCCACCCCCCTCTAGTTTATCTGTCCACGCTTCAGGCTCTCTGCCTTTATTCCTGATGAAGGGCTTTTGCCCGAAACGTCGATTTCGAAGCTTTTCGGATGCTGCCTGAATTGCTGTGCTCTTCCAGCACCACTGGTCCAGAATATAATTTCCAGGGTTGTCTCGACTCTCCTTCAACAAGGGAACAACATTTGCTATCCTCCAGTCTTCTGGCACTATTCCTGTGGACAATGATTTGGAGATGCCGGTGTGTACTGTCGCGACAGAAGCTGGGGGTCCCCTGTAAAATGGGTTTCAAGATCCATTCGACATAGCCAGAGAAGTTCTCACACAGGGTCCCATTGCCCTGATGGGACGTCCTGGTGTATTGGCTTTGTGTATCATAAAGATTAAAGCCAAAGGCTCTGCAATCTCCTCCCTATCTTCCCAGAGAATGCTCGGATAAATCCCATCCGGCCCAGGGAAACTTATCTATTTTCACACTTTCCAGAATTGCTAATACCTCCTCCTTGTGGGCCTCAATCCCATCTAGTCTGGTAGCCTGTATCTCAGTATTCTCCTCGACAACATTGTTTTTCTCAAGTGTGAATACTGACAAAAAAAATTCATTTAGTGCTTCCCTATGTCCTCAGACTCCACGCACAACTTCTCATTACTACCCTAGATTGGCTCTAATCTTTCTCTCATCATTCTTTTATTTCTGACATACTGATAGAAAGCTTTCAGGTTTTCCTTGACTCTGCTGGCTCTTCTTAGCTTTCGTTAGATCTTTCCTGGCTAACCTGTAACTCTCATGTGATCTGAGTCTTCATGTCTCAACCTAATATAAGCCTTCTTCTTCCTCTTGACAAGAGTTTTAACTTCTTTAGTAAACCATGCCTCCCTCACTCGACCACTTCCTCCCTGCCTGACATGTACATACTTACCAAGGACACGCAGTAGCTGTTCCTTGAATAAGCTCCACATTTCAATTGTGCCCATCCCCTGCAGTTTCCTTCTCCGTCCTATGAATCCTAAATCTTGCCGAATCTCATCATAATTGCCTTTCCCTCAGCTGCAACTCTTTGCCCTCTGGTATATACCTATCCCTTTCCATCACTAAAGTAAACATAACCAAATTGTGGTCACATCACCAAAGTGCTCCCCTACCACCTGGCTGGGTTCATTACCCAGTACCAAATCCAATGTGGCCTTGCCCCATCTATAACCCTCATAATTTTATACTTCTCAATGCCTGGCCAGTGCCATGGATGAATTTTTAGTGTTTCTCCTGGGAATCAAAGACAATGCCTTTTGAGTTCCCAATATTTATTTGGAAAATCTTTTGGCTCACTCAAAGAAGGAGCAGAATGGTAAGAGGTGGATGCAAGCAGCCCAGCGATCTGATGTTTTTGGGTAGTGTACTTGGTGGTGGTGTTTCTTTGGAGGCTTTCGCCTTGGTGAAATGGCAAGCCAGCATTTCAGTTTTTGTCCCATCATGTTGTTCTCATCGTGGATCTAGGTTCTTTGAGACCAGGAGTCTTTACATGGACTTTGTTGAACTTTGTCTTGAATTTGCTTGATTTTGTAGCTAATGATTTTATCATGACTTCTGTCATTATAGGTGCCATGGTAGGGCAACTTAGAACAATTTTTCATTGTATTTTTATTGTAAAAATACGTATGATAATGAATAAATTCTAAATGCCACCCGCGCTCCCCCCCCAGTCTCCACCAAGAAAAACAATCCCTCTGTTTAATCTCTCTTCATAACTCAAACTCCACAGTGCGTTATAGAGTCATTAAGAGATAGAGATGTTCAGCAAAGAAACAGACCCTTTGATACAACTCATCCATGCCAACCAGATTTCCTAAATTAATCTGTTCCCATTTGTCAGCATTTGGCCCATATCCCGCTAAACCCTATTCATATACCAGATGCCTTTTAAATGTTGTAATTGTACCAGCCTCCACCAGTTCCTCTGGCAGCTCATCCCATACAAGCACCACCGTCTATGTGAAAACATTGCTCCTTAAGTTCCTTTTATATTTTTCCCCTCTTACCCTAAATCTATGCCCTCTAGTTTTGGACTCCCCCAACTCCAAGGAAAAGACCTTGTTTATTTATCCTATCCATGCCCCTCATGATTTTATAAACCTCTATAAGGTCACCTCTCAGCCTCCAATCCTCCAGTGAAAACAGCCCTAGCCTATTCAACTCTCCTGAAAGTGCAAATCCTCTAACCCTGATAACATCTTTGTAAATCTTTTCTGAACCCTTTCAAGTTTCACAACATCTTTCCCATATGAAGGAGACCCAGAATTGCACACAATGTCCTGTACAGCCGCAACATGGCCTCCCAACTCTTGTACTCAATACTCTGACCATTAAAGGGAAGCATACCAAACACCTTCTTCACTATCATATCTACATGTGACTGCACTTTCAAGGAGCTATGAACCTGCACTCCTAGGTCTCTTAGTTCAGCAACATTCTCCAGGACCTTACCATCAAGTGTATAAACCCTGGTAAGGTTTGTTTTCCCAACATGTAGCACCTCGCATTTATCTAAATTAAACTCCTCAGCCCATCAGCCCATCTGATCAAGATCCTATTGTAATCTGAAGTAACCTTCTTCGCTGCCCACTACACCTACAATTTTGGTTTCGTCTGCAAACCTACTAACTATACCTGCTATGCTCACATCCAAATCATTTATATAAATGACGAGAAGGGAGTGAGAGAGGACACAGGCAACTACAGGGTCTGTTAGGAGAAAGTGAGGTCTGCAGATGCTGGAGATCAGAGATGGAAATGTGTTGTTGAAAAGCGCAGCAGGTCAGGCAGCATCTAGGGAACAGGAGAATCGACGTTTCGGGCATTAGCCCTTCTTCACCTGAAACGTCGATTCTCCTGTTCCCTAGATGCTGCCTGACCTGCTGCGCTTTTCCAGCAACACATTTCCATACAGGGTCTGTTAGCCTTACATCAAGAGGAGGGAGAATACTAGAATCTATTCTAACGTGTAGGATCTATAGACACCTAATTGATAATAATCTGGGCATTCTCAGCATGAATTTGTGATTCATTTTCATTTATTCTGCCTCCTAATGCACTGTGCCTGTACGTTAGCCTTTAGTGACATATCAACAAGGACAACCAGGTCCCTTTCTACACTGACATTTTCCAGCCTCTCACCATTTCAGAAATACCTCTGTTTCTCTGACCAAAGTGGATAACCTCACACATTTCCACATTATATTCCATTTGCCATGTTCTGGCTCATTCACTGAGTCTATCCAAATCCTCCTGAAGCTGCTTTACATCTTCCTCACACACACACACACACATTCCCACTCGTATTGCATCGTTCATTGGCTCTCCGTATCAATTTTGTCTAGATCATCTTCAAACAATTTCCAACAAATGCACCCATGATAATTTTCCATTCACAAACCCCTGCTGACAATTGTAACAGTTTCCCTTCTCCTGATGAAAGGCTAAGAGACCTGCAGCTGGTTGTGTTCCCTCTCACTCCCTTCTTAGATAATAGGGTAACATTTCCAACCTTCCAATCCACAGGAATCTCCAGAATTTTCGAAGATATTCACCAAAGTAGCCACTCTATTACAATATGTAATGGAGGTACCATTCGAAAGGGGCTTCAGGAGCAGAGGGAGCTGGGTGTGCATGAACACAAATCAATAAAGGTGGCAGGACAGATGGAGAGAGTCACTAAGAACAGTTTATTGATAAATGTAGTCACAGAGTTTAAGAGCAAAGAGGTGATGTTTTGCATGACACTTGTGAGACCTCAGTTGGAAGATTGCATACAGTTGTGGCTGCCACATTATAGGAAAGATATGAACGCACTGGGAAAAGTTTGGCAAAAATCTGGAACTAAAATTAGGGTAGCATGGTGGCTCAGTAGCCAGAACTGCTGCTTCACTTCACCAGAGACCCAGGTCTGATTCCAGTCTGAGGCAACTCTCTGAAGTATCTGGAGGAGACCCACGCAGACATGGGGAGAATGTAAAAACTCTCTACAGTTTCCTCTCACAGTCCAGGGATGTGAATGTCAGGTGGGTTGGTATGGACCCGATGGGCTGAGTGGCCTGCTGTCATACTGTAGGGATTCTCTGGACCATTGTTGATTTTTGGAAAAACCGATCTGGTTTACTGGCCCCTTCAGAGAAATCTGCCATCCTTACCTCTGGTCTAGCCTATATGTGACTCCAGACCCACAGCAAAATGGTTGACCCTTAACTGCCCTCTGGGTAATGAATGCTGGCCAAACATTATCCTGTGAAGTGATTTCTAAAAAGTATAGAAATGTTTGACAAGAATGGTTCCAGAAATGAGAAACTTCACAGATGAGGATGGATTGAATCGAGATGAAGAAATCTCACAGCAAATTGGAGAGAGATGTTCAAAATCATTAATTGGACGGATAGAGGAGCTTGGGAAAAGCTATTCCTGCATGTTCCAGAAAACAACAATGAGAGGAAATAGATTTAAATTGATGAGTAAACAAAGTAAGTGCAATGTGAGGGAAACTTTTCCACTCAGAGAGTAATTAGGGTGTGGAATGCACTACCTGGAAATGTCGGGAGGCAGGTTCCATTGAGGCATCCAGGAAGGGCATGGGGACATGATTTGGGTCATTATGGTGCACAGAATATGGGGAAAAGGGCAGGAGATTGCAAATGTGAGGTGATGCATTTTGGGAAGTATAATTCGAAAGTGAATTATACAGTAAATGGAAGAGCCTTGGGAAAGGTTGATGAGCAGAGAGATCTGGGAGTTAGTGCTGCACAGGTGGATAGAGTGGTCAAGAAGACATTTGGTATGTTTGCCTTCATCGGATGAGGTATTGAGTATAAGAGCTGACAAGTCACGTTAAAATTGTGCAAGACATTGGTTCGGCTGCATTTAGAATACTGTGTACAGTTCTGGTCGCCACATTACCAAAAGGATGTGGACACTTTGGAGAGGGTGCACAGAACGTTTACGAGGATGTTGCCTGGTTTGGAAGATGCTAGCTATGAAGAGAGGTTGAGGAGGTTAGGACTGTTTTCATTAGAAAAAAGGAGATTGAGGGGGGACCTGATTGAGGCCCTCCACATCCTGAAGGGTATAGACAGGGTGGATAGAGACAAGCTTTTTCCCAGGGTGAGAGGTCGTGCTTTCAAGGTGAGAAGTGAAAAGTTTAAGGTGGATACACTCGGCAAGTACTTCACACAGAGGGTGGTAGATGTCTGGAATGCGTTGCCAGCAGAGCTGGGAGAGGCAGGCATGGTAGATTCATTTAAGATGCGTCTGGACAAATGCATGAGTAGGTGGGGAGCAGAGGGATATAGATGATTAGGAATTGGGCGATAGGTTTATACAGTGGATTTGGATCGACAAAAGCTTGAGGGCCGAAGGGCCTGTTCCTGGGCTGTAAATTTTCTTTGTTCTTTGTTCAGGAATGATGGGCTGAATGGCCACGCTCTACATGATAACAATTCTGAGAGTTGGTGATGTCTCACACCAGGAACCAGTAACTGGTTCCCTCCTTTAGCAACTATTTGAACCAATTAACTCAAACCAGAATACGGTACCATTCAGACAGCATCAGCTCACACTTCCCACATGGCCTTCCAGTTGCCATGTCTTTTCCCGTTATATCCCTCTATAAACTCTCTGTGTCACCTTCACCATGTACCTTCCCGCCTGCTCTTTGGCAGGAAGAATACAGGAGCAACATTGAGGAAATGTTTGGATAATGACAGGGTGTAGTCAGCTCCAGACCAAGGGCCTGTCCAGAGGGTGAGTGCAGTTTGGTGTTTGTTGGTCAGCAGAGACATGATGGGCTGAAGGGCCTGTTTCTGTGCTGGATGACTCCATATGAGCTGAATATTATTTAAATGGAGAAAGATTGCAAAGGAGCTACAGATCAGAGGGAGTCTCCATCTATGAAGCACAATAAACTGGTATCCAAGCTCAGCAGATAACAGGGAAATGCAGAAAGACTGTGGCAGAATTGAAAGGCCAAAGAAACTCATATCCACCAGAGAAACTCCTCCACCATCGAACAAGAGTTGTTGAATGTGATACTGGCCTTACAACATTTCAATTCAAAGTTTGGGAGAAGATTTGTAGCTCGGGTGCTCGTTGCTGTGGTTCTGTTCGCCAAGCTGGGAATTTGTGTTGCAAATGTTTCGTCCCCTGTCTAGGTGACATCCTCAGTGCTTGGGAGCCTCCTGCGAAGCGCTTCTGTGGTGTTTCCTCCGGTGTTTATAGTGGCCTGTCCCTGCCGCTTCCGGTTGTCAGTTCCAGCTGTTCGCTGCAGTGGCCGGTATATTGGGTCCAGGTCAATGTGCTTATTGATAGAATCTGTGGATGAGTGCCATGCTTCTAGGAATTCCCTGGCTGTTCTCTGTTTGCCTTGTCCTATAATAGTAGTGTTGTCCCAGTTGAATTCATGACAAGAAACATGAGACTATTTTGTTGGAGTTTTATGTGACAGGTTTTTAATTTACAAATTATACATGTTGCAGATCATAAAAATGTTCTTGCAGATTTGTTATTGCAGGTTTACAAGAAAAATGTTGTATATGTATGTGGGATTAGTATGAAAAGTGTAACTTTAGATTAATGACCCATGTATTTTGTAATGATAGTGTTAAGATTGAGGAGAAAAGAAATGAAGCCATCTTTTTACCATGATGGTTCATTTTTTTCTGAAGTGGTGATGGTGTAATGAAGTTGGTGTATAAAAATGGTAAAGTGGGGGAAAGTATTGCGTGGTCTCTTTAAAAAATGTTGTTATCTTCAGAAATGGATTTTTGAACAGCAGTGAAAGTACAGGCACATTGTATCAAAAAGCCATTGAATTAGCTGGCACAAGCAGCATTTTTAACCAGACAACAGTTTAAATACAGCCAATTAATTTAAAAAGACACTTAGAGATTAAGGACCAATTAAATTCAAATCTGATGGTGGTGACAACTTTAAATCAATCTGGTTGTAAAGAAGTGAATATGTAATCACGGGGATAAAGGCCGGGGGTCATTGGACAGTGAAGGGAGGGCCAACTGCCATCTGAAGAGATAAGAACTTCCCAGCTCTCAGAGAAAAAACATCTATTCATAAAGGTACACGGTACATTTCGTGAATATCCCGACAGCAGAAAGTGACGGAGAAGGCATTTCAGACAGAAGAGTTTGACAGACGATGTGTTCAGAACAGAAGACATTGCAATGCAAACATCCCCAAAAGCAAAACAGCAGAACAAAGGTATTTGTGATCAGGAAAAAGATACAGGCATTCCAGAAGACATACTCTGTGTGAACTTTCAGAGACTTGGTTTTAATTTATTATTCTCTTATTGCCTGGCTTTATATTAGTGGGACCTGTATTTTTGAAACAGTATACCAATAGAATTTATTTCAGTTCAGGAATAGGTAGTTGTTCAGGAGTAATTGTTCAGTTTGCTAGGAATTCTGTTAATTTGTTCATTGTTGGAGTTAGATAAATAAATTGTTACTTGTTGATTTCGAGTGAGTGAAAAGATTTCATTTCATTGAAACACTCCTTTGTAACAGATTGTGGGGGTGAGAGGTATGTTACACTCCTTGTCACACGTCTTTATCAGATTATGAGTTGAGGTGCTCCTCTCGGGATGTTTTGGTTTTAATTAACACAGGGACGTCGATCTGCAATGGATTAGGAAAAGGCAGGAAGCTGGAGTTGAGGATGATCTGATCAGTCTTTCAGAAATTCTTTTGAGGAACATGGGTGTGAGGCAGAAGCCATCGATTTCCCATCTGCAGCTTCTTCAATATTGTCCAGGGGGAAACAGTCGATGGAGTGGATTTGGACATCATCGTTGATTGGCTTGTAGGGATTTGGAATAATCCACAAAGATATTGTCATCGTTTTCACAATATCTGAACTGTAGACAGAAGAAAAGTGTCCAATAAATGATTAAAAAACAAGAAATAATCATCAGTTCGGTAAATTTAAAGAATGTGTTCTGTGTTACAGCTTCATTCTGACTTTGACTGCTGTAGTTTACAAATCTACAGGCATGGAATTTGAAGGGCTTATGCCCAAAATGTTCATTCCTCTGCTCCTCGGATGCTACCTGACCTGATGTGCTTTTACAGCACCACACGCTCCAGACCAAGGGCCTGTCCAGAGGGTGAGTGCAGTTTGGTGTTTGTTGGTCAGCAGAGACATGATGGGCTGAAGGGCCTGTTTCTGTGCTGGATGACTCCATATGAGCTGAATATTATTTAAATGGAGAAAGATTGCAAAGGAGCTACAGATCAGAGGGAGTCTCCATCTATGAAGCACAATAAACTGGTATCCAAGCTCAGCAGATAACAGGGAAGGCAAATGGAAGGTAGGTCTTTATTTCAAAGGGAATGGACTCGAAAAGTGGGAGTTTTTTTTCCTGAAATAGTACAACAGCCCAGTCCAGTCCCAGCTCGATCACCGTGAACAGTTTGGGTTCTGATCGAGGGGAACAGACTGGTATCGGAGACAGGCCAGAGGAGCTTCACTCGGCTGCTCCTGGGGACGGACTGTCTGATGAGGGAAGCTTGATTACGTTCGGCCTGTACACATCAGAGTTTAGAAGATGTAGAGGTGCTGGTGTTGGACTGGGGTGGACAGTCTTCATCTGACAAAGGACAACACTCCAAAAGCTTGTGATTACAAGGAAACCTGTTGGACTATAACCTGGTATTGTGTAACTCCTGACCAAGTTTAGAAGAATGAGAGGTGACCTCATTGAAGCATCGAAGATGGTGAAGGAACTTGTCAGGGTGGGTGCAGAGGCTGTTTCCCCCTGTGTAGGAGAGTTTAGGACCAGTATCAAGCTGGGGCAATGAAGACAGAGCTGGGGAGCCATTTGTTCAGAGGGGAGTGAATCTGTGGAATTCTTTATCACAGACAGCTATCGAGGCTGGGTCATTGGTACAATCCAGGCAGAGATAGAGAGGTTTTTAATCAGGAAGGGAATTGGGGGTGATGATGTTACAAAGTTGGTAAAACAGGGGAAAGCACTGCATCGTCTCTTTCAGAGATGGTGCTCTTTTCAGTACTTGGAGTTACAATGAATTTCTGAACAGCAGTTAAAGTGCTGGCACACAAATTGACATGGAGATTAAGGACCAATTAAATTCAAATCTGATGGTGGTGACAACTTTGAATCAATCTGGTTGTAAAGAAGTGAATATGTAATCACGGGGATAAAGGCCGGGGGTCATTGGACAGTGAAGGGAGGGCCAACTGCCATCTGAAGAGATAAGAACTTCCCAGCTCTCAGAGAAAAAACATCTATTCATAAAGGTACACGGTACATTTCGTGAATATCCCGACAGCAGAAAGTGATGGAGAAGGCATTTCAGACAGAAGAGTTTGACAGAGGGATCTGGCTGGTTCATGTCCCGGATCTGTGTAGATCTGAACAGATTTGGACGGATTTGGACACATTTAGTTGTGAAAGGTCCCAGCAGATTTCTTCAGATTTGGCAACTAGTGACCTAGATCTTTAAATAAAACGTAAGTGGAGACCAGGAGGTTAAATGTCTTCAAGGTAGAGGGTGATAAATTCTTAATCGCGCAAGGAATTAAAGGCTATGGGGAGAGTGTGGGTAAGTGGCGTTGAAATTCTAATCAGCCATGAGTGGGCCCGATGGGCCGAATGGTCTTAATTCCACTCCTTTGTCTTTTGATCTTAAGTAGATAATCTGTTTAATTTTGGTTACACCTTCTTGGTTAAATCAAAAGTGGGGGAAATGGCTCTCCAGATTGCTAGAGCCATTCTGGGGGCTGAAGATGCTTCCCGAATTTGCCAAGGAAGTTTAGAAAGACAGATGAAGGATATACTTTTAGAATTAGCAGACAAGCTAAAACTGGATTTAACTTGGGGAAAATAGGAAAGCTGAAATGGTAATGGAGTTGGCCAAGCACTTCGGTACAACAGAGAAACAGGCAAGGACAATGGAGTTTGAGAAAATTACATCACAACTGAGCCAATTGCAGTTAGTGAATTTAAAAGACTGGGTGTAATAAAGGAAAGCAAAGAAGATTCAAATCACAAGGAAAGGAGAAAGAAAGAGAGTTTAAATTTCAGCAGTTAGCAATCAGCCAGGAAAGTTGTGTAACAGGATGGAGGTGAAGGTAGAAGGTAGGCTTAGTGAGGAGGGTAGTGGTGATGAGCAAACCCATCATGGCCCAAGCCGGGTATGGATGTATACACACCTGGGAGAAAGTGAGGACTGCAAGTCCAGAGTGTGAGGCTGGAAAAGCACAGCAGGTCAGGCAGCATCCGAGGAGCAGGGGGATCAACGGTTCGAGCATAAGCCCTTCATCAAGAATGGGGGGTGGGCCCAAGGAGATGGAGAGATAAATGGGAAGAAGGGTGGGGCTAAGGGAAGGTAGCTGAGAGTCTGATAGGTGGATGGGAGTGGGGGGGAAAGGTGATAGGTCAGAGAAGAGAGTGGAGCAGACAGGTGCGACAGGTCATGAGGGCGGTGCTGAGATGCGTTGGAGGGCATCTTTAACCACGTGGGAGGGGAAATTGAGGTCTTTAAAGAAGGAGGCCATCTGGTGTGTTCTGTGGTGGAACGGGTCCTCCTGGGAGCAGATACGGCAGAGGCGGAGGTATTGGGAATACGGGATGGCATTTTTGCAGGAGGTAGGTTGGGAAGAGGTGTAATCCAGCTAGCTGTGGGAGTCGGTGCGTTTGCAATAGGTGTCCCTGTCGAGTCGGTTACCACAGTCTGAGATGGAGAGGTCCAGGAAGGAGAGGGACGTGCCCAAGATGGTCCAGGTGAACTTGAGTTCAGGGTGGAAGGTATCTGTGAAGTTGACAAACTGTTTAATCTCCTCGTGGGAGCACAGGGTGGCGCTGATGCAGTCATTGATGTAGTGGAGGAACAGATGTGGGGGGCTGTGGTGCTGGTGTGGCTATGGAAGATGGACTGTTCCACATACCCAACAAACAGGCAGACAGAGCTGGGGACCATGTGGGTGCCTGTGGCTACCCCTTTGGTCTGGAGAAAGTGGGACGGTTGGAAGGAGAGGTTGTTGTGGGCGAGGACCAGTTCAGCCAGGTGGATGTCGGTGGAAGGGTACTTGGGACAGCATGAGAGGAGGAAATGGAGGGCTTGGAGACCTTTGTCCTAGCGAATTGATGTGTATAGGGACTAGGTGTCCAGGGTGAAGGTAAGGCAGAGGGGGCCGGGGAAATGAAAGTCTTAAAGGAGGTGGAGGGCATGGGTGGTGTCCTGAATGTAGATGGGAAGATCCTGGACCAAGCAGGATAGGACAATGTCAAGGTATATGGAGACCTTCTCCCCAGCCCCATCCCCCTCCCTTTTCTCTCTCAGCCTCCTTGGGCCCATCATTCCTGATGAAGGGCTTATACTCAAAATGTCGACTCTCCTGCTCCTCAGATGCTGCCTGACCAGCTGTGCTTTTCCAGCACCACACTCTTCAACCATTTGTACAAACATTACTTAATGCCATGTGAAAGTTTGCTGATGACAGCACCATAGTTGGTCAAATCTCAGATGGTGACAAAACAGACTGTACACAGGACCTGGAAAAATGGTGCACTGAGAGCAACCTCGCTCTCAATGCCGGCAAAACCAAGGATCTCATTATTGACGTTCGGTGGGATGTTACTCATGCCCCCCTACACATTAACAGCACAGAGGTGGAACGAGTGGAGAGTGTCAAGCTCCTGGGAGTGGTCATCCACAACAAGCTTTCTTGGCCTCTCCATATGGACGTACTGGTTACAAAGGCCCAACAACGTCTCTTCTTCCTCAGGCAGCTGAGGAAATTTGGGATGGCGGTGAATACCCTCGCCAACTTTTATAGGTGCACCACTGAGAGCATTCTGTCTGGATGTATCACTACCTGGTATGGCAACTGTACCATTCAAGATTGGAGACAGTTACAGAGAGTGGTGAACTCGGCCCAGACAATCACAAAGGCCAACCTCCCATCTATAGAATCCATCTACCAGGTCCGCTGTAAAGGAAAGGCCACCAGCATTCTCAAAAATCCATCCCACCCTGGCAATGTTTTTCTACAACCTCTACCATCGGGGAGAAGGTACAGAAGCCTGAACACACACACCAGCCGGTTTCGAAACACTTCCTACCCTACTGTTGTTAGAATATTGAATGGACTCACAAACTCTCAATATTTGCCTGTACCTGTGTTTTTGTTATTGTTGCTGTTTACCTATTATTTACTGATCTATGCTAATTAACTCTGTGATCTGCCTGTATTGCTCACAATTGGCTAGAGACCGTGGGTAATGGGGTAGGCAGTACTAATGAGGTGTTTGCAGCGGTCAGATGAGTGGTGAAGAGAACATGAAGATGTGAAACAAGCTACTTTAATTGCCTATAAATGAGTACCAGAAACATATAGACAACAGTTCAGAAACATGAAGAAGGAACCATGATGGCTGGAAAGTGGGAAGCCTTCAGAAATGGAATAATGAGAGACAACAAACTTCTGTAGGGAGTTTAGGGAGGGGGGGGCACGGTGGCTCAATGGTCACCACAGCTGCCTCACAGCACCAGGGACCCAGGTTCAATCCCAGCCTCGGGTGACTCTCTCTGTGGGTTTTCTCTGGGTGCTCTGGTTTCCTCCCACAATCCAAAGATGTGCAGGTTAGGTGAACTGGCCATGCTAAATTGCCCACAGGGATGTGTAGGTTCGGTGTATTAGTCAGGGGAAATGTAGAGTAATAGGGTAGGGGAGTAGGTTTTGGGTGTGACAGTCTTCGGAGGGTCAGTGTGGACTTGTTGGGCCAAAGGGCCTGTTTCCACACTGTAGGGAATCTATGATTCTATGAGGTCAGACTTATGTCGGGTTTGAAAAAAATTAAACATCGCAACTTTGATAGATGAGTGAGAGTATTAAAGACAGACAAGACAATGAGGCTCTTAGAGAGGTTATTCTGCTGCTGGAGGAGTTTACAAACTCACTTCCAGAAATGATAAGAACTCATACTGAGGAACAGAAAGTTCAACAGCGAGGACAGCTACACAGATGGAGGATGGATATGCTTTAGTGATTAAATCAATACCTAGCTACTGACAGCAATTTCATTCCCTTAGGGATAGAAATTGGGAAAGAGGAAGATCCTTCACTGAAAAACAAAAGGTGGATCACACTGGGAACAGTTTACCACATGGGAAAAATGTTCATTGTAATAAGGTGGGACACACGCAGTCACAGTGCTGGGGGTTTAAGAAAGATACTGGGAAAAAGGATGTGTTAATGGAGGCTGAACCAGTGGGATTAGTTAAGGAAAGCCCAAAGGCAGTCGAGGAGCTGAAGGTGAGTGCACAGCCTAGCCATAGGCTGGAGAGTAAGGTAGCACCTGATCTTTTCAAAGACATTACCTGTGTGTGTAAGATTTATTCAGCTTGAGCAGGGGGAGTAGGTAAAGAAGTGAAAATATTGAGAGATACGGGAGCTAGTCAGTCTCTAATAGCAAGGGATGAAAGTATTTGCACTCCATCTGAAATATTCCCAGAGGGTGCAGGAGAAATGGAGAGAAATTTAGCATTGCCCTGTGTAAGATCAGGGTGGAAGGTCCACTCAAAACTGGGAAGTGACTGTGGGAGTGATTGAAAGAGTGTCTATTCCAGGAATACAGTTTTTGGGAATGACCTAGCAGGATTCAAGGTGGGAGTGACGCCCCTTGTAATGGAGAAGCTGAAGGAAAACAAGGGAACTGTGTGGGAAGAAGCTCCCACTGTCATAAATGAAAGCAAGAAGGAAAAGCCAAAGGGAGAGACAAGGAGTTGAGGTCTGGTTCGCTGACACCCTGTTTGATGAAATGGGAAAGGAAGAACTTGAGTAGGTAGAGGCACAGGGAGAGGTGTTTAGTTCTGAAAGATTACTGAAGTTACAACAAAAAGGTGAGACAAAAAAAGAGTTATACCATAAGCCCACTCGAGTAAAGGAATCAGAATGCATTCCATGGGGTTATTATCTCAGGGATAGAATCCTGAGGTAATAATGGAGACCTTGCTAGTTATTGCAGAGGAGATATAGTCCGAGGTGCACCAGATTGTGTTAGCGGTAGCATACAGACAGGAAGTGTTACAGGTAGCACATCAATTACCAGTGGGAGGTCACTTAGCATGAGGAAGGCTAAGGTACAAAAGCATTGCTACTGTCCTGGATTGCACAAGGATGTGGTTGAATTTTCAAAGAATAAAGAAAATGACAGAGGAGGAACAGGCCAGTTGTCTCTCCAAGCCTGCGCCGATCCAGATCCTCGATCTAAACCTGTCACCTGTTTTGGAATCATAGAATCCCTACAGTATGGAAACATGCCTTTCAGCCCAACAAGTTCACACCAACTCTCCAAAGAGTATCCCATTCCCCTACATCTTCCCCTGACTGGTGCACCAAACCCATATATCCCTGAACACCATGGGCAATACAGCTTGGCCAATTCACCCGACCTGCACATTTTTGGACTGTGGGAGGAAACTGGAGCACCCGGAGGAAACCCACGCAGACACGGGGAGAATGTGCAAACTCCACACAGTCAGTTGCCTGTCTCTGGTGCTATGAAGCAGCAGTGCTAACCACTGAGCCACCGTGCCACTCTCTATTTTCTAAGGGTCTGTATCCCTCTGCTCCCTGCTCATTCGTGTATCTGTCTAGATCCATCATCAATGATGCTATCAAGCCTGCCTCTACCACCTCCACTGGGGATGTGTTCCAGGCCCCCACCATCCTCTGTGTAAAGGATTTCCCCTCTCACCTTGAACTCATGACCCTGAGTAATTGAGTAATTGCTATCTACCCTGTCAATACCTCTCATGATCTTGTTGGCCTCAATCAGGTCCCCCCTCAACCTCCATCTTTCCAATGAAAATAATCCTAATCTACTCAACCTCTCTTCATAGCTACTGCCCTCCATACCAGGCAACATCCTCTGCACCCTCTCTAAAGCGTCCACATCCTTTTGGTAATGTGGCGACCAGAACTGTACACAGTATTCCAAATGTGCCCAAACCAAAGTCTTCTACAACTGTACCATGACCTGCCAACCCTTGTACTCAATCCCCTGTCTGATGAAGGAAAGCATGCCCTATGCCTTCTTGACCACACTATTGACCTTCAGGGAATAATGGACCTGAACACCCAGATCTCTCTGGACATCATGAAGTAGAGGTGCCGGTGTTGGACTGGGGTGGACAAAGTTAAAAATCACACAACACCAGGTTATAGGCCAACAGGTTTATTTGGAAGCACACTAGCTTTCAGAGTGCTGCTCCTTCATCAGTGTTTATCCACCTAATGAAGGAGTGGCACTCAGAAAGCTAGTGCTTCCAAATAAACCTGTTGGCCTATAACCTGGTGTTGTGTGATTTTTATGTCTCGACATCAATTTTCCCCAGGACCTTTCCATTTACTGTATAGTTTGCTCTTGAGTTGGATCTTCCAAAATGCATCACCTCGCATTTGCCCGGATTGGTCTCCATCTGCCGTTTCTCCCCCCAACTCTCCAACCTACCTATATTCTGCTGTATTCTCTGACAGTCCCCTTCACTATCTGCTACTCCACCAATCTTATTGTCATCTGCAAACTTTCTAATCAGACCGCCTTTACCTTCCTCCAAATCATTTATGTAAATCACAAGCAACAGTGCCCCTCTGGAACACCACTGGTCACAGTCTCCATTTTGAGAAGCTCCCTCCCATGACTACTCTCTGTCTCCCGTTGCTTAGCCAGTTCTCTATCCATCTAGCTGGTACACCCTGGACCCCATGAGACTTCACTCTCTCCATCAGCCTACCATGGGGAACCTTATCAAATACCTCACTAAAGCTCATGTATATGACATCTACAGACTCTCTGTCTCCCGTTGCTTAGCCAGTTCTCTATCCATCTAGCTGGTACACCCTGGACCCCATGAGACTTCACTCTCTCCATCAGCCTACCATGGGGAACCTTATCAAATACCTCACTAAAGCTCATGTATATGACATCTACAGTCCCTTATGCTCATCAATCAAATTTGTCACTTCCTTTGAGAACTCTATTAACTTAATAAGACATGACCTTCACTGCACAAAACCATGTTGTCTATCACTGATAAGCCCATTTCCCTCCGAATGGGAATATATCCTATCCCCTAGTATCTTCTACAGAATATACAGGATATATTCTGTAATTACCTGGCATATCCCTGCTACCCTTCTTAAACAAGGGGACAACATTCGCAATTCGCCAATCTTCCGGGACCTCACCCATGTTCAAGGATGCTGCAAAGATATCTGTTAACTTTCCTCCTTTTTGTCCTTGAGTGAGCCAACCCTTTCCCTCAAAGAATAAGAACAAAGAACAAAGAAAATTTATAGCCCCGGAACAGGCTCTTCGGCCCTCCAAGCCTGAGCTGATCCAAATCTACGGTATAAACTTGTCGTCCAATTCCTAAGCATCTGTATCCCTCTGCACTCCAACTACTCAAGCATCTGTCCAGACACATTTTAAATGAATTAGAGATCAGAGATTCAGAACACTTGCAGGGAGAATGGAATAGACCATTGCATGGGTTAGTGTCACAGGCCATTGTGAAGAGGTATTCTTCCATGGAAAGAGTGAAAATCTCAGTAGTCATCAAGAAGATCAATAACAGCAATCAAATTAGCCTATTTATGCCTTCATCATAGTTGAGCACACAATGGACATCAGTATACCTTGCACCCTAAATAGAATGAGCAATACATTAACCTTGACATTATGGCATATCACTAATTTGCAGCAAGCTGCTCTGAATAGCAGTAATGATTTTTAACAACACTCAAGAATATGAACACCATTCAGGACAAAACCAGCCTGTTCCATCAGCACTTCATATACCACCATCAACACACACTCTTTCACCACAAACGTGCAGTTGGCAGCAGTGTGTACCATATACAAGATGCACTGCAGTAGCTCACCAAGGCTTTTTCAATAGCACCTTCCAAACCAATAACCTCTACCACCTATATGGACAGGTTACCACCATCCATAAGTTCCCATTAAAAACTGATTTGGAACTTTACCGCTGTTCCTTCATGGTCACCGGAGAGAACATTCTGGACTTTCTCTACTGATGGCGCTGTGGATGTAGCTACATCACATTCACTGCAGTGGTCCCAGAGGATTGTTCACCACTATCTTCACAAGAGCATTTGGAAATGGCCAAAAAATATTGACCAAGCCAACAAATCTCATATCCCATGAAAAAACATTGAAATTTATGCAACTGGCCCATGAAAGGGACGATGGTGAGATGGGGATGTAGAAAAGTCCGTATACTTTTCAATCAATGTCATCCCTAAATTCACTGTTCAATTGATACTTGACCATCTTCCTGTAGCTCTGTTTGCATCTGTAGAGGTGCAGTCTTTAAGGAGAACCTCTTATCGATTCTAAAACCCAGAGAATATCAACCAGCAATGATCTCAACAAGCAAAGCAGGAGTCTGAGAAACCTGTACCTACCTCTCCTCAAGCCATAGAAGATGCAAAGAAAGAAAGTGCAAAGCTTTGTTAGTTCACTATAGGTAAGAAAATGTCACTTTGTGAAGTTTCTGTTCTTCAGTAGAATCACAAAATGTATTACTTTGAAACCCTTGCCTATGTTACCTATTTCCAGCTGCCGGGTGATGTCCTCATTTGTTTTTTCAGTCTAAATAAATGTACAGATCTGTACATTTTGACAGGATTGACAGGAACCAATGGGTGGATGTTTGTGGCTGATTAACTGATATGAGTGGGATTGGGAGGGGAGCAAGATTTGTGATTGCTTTATGCAGCTATCACATCGGTCTAGCCATAGTAAACCTTACTGAATCCTT
>NW_025215021.1:40538-55420 GCF_004010195.1 Chiloscyllium plagiosum
GCAGCCCAGGCCAGGGGATTCGGAACACAGTCAGGGTAACTGTGAAGAAGGTGGAGGAGTGTACACCAGTCGATCTGACAGTGGTTGTGAAAAACGTTCCGCTCAACTGCTGTGGTTTCCAAGCTGCCAATATCTACTGTGGGGGAGATGCGACTGTCACACACCTCCTTCTTAAATCTGCCTATGCAAAGGATGTCTGGAGAGGAATGCAGTGGTGTTTGTCGAGGTTCATCCCGAGCAACCCGTGACACGGGGCTCAGTTCTCCATTGGCCTGTTTTCCGGGACACACACAAGCACGGAGGATCATCCCAAAACCTGTTGGTCTTCCACCTGAAGGAGTTGATGCCGCCTGAGTGTTGCAGACTGGCACATTTCAACGTCCAGGACTACGTGCTGAGGGACACACTGAAGCTTGGGGCAGCTGCTGCCAAGGCGCGGTTAGGTCTGCCCTGTCTATGAAAAACGTCGGGCCCACTCAATAATTGGGCTCCACTGACGCCTCAGCTAAACATCTGGATAGTCAACATATAGACTTGTATATACAAACGATTCAGTCTGATCTGAGGATGGAAAGAAATGCAATATATTCATATGAATGGCATCACCAATTGTACAGAGACCAAAATATTTTTATGAATAAAGTATATTTTTGAAATAAAAAAAATCTACTGCCTGCAGGATTTCCCCAGTGTGACCTTCAATGTGACCTTCAGGAATGTGAGTAACTCCTGAAGGTAGTTAAGGAGAAAGAAGGGGAGACTCTGTTCTCCATTTTGTGTCTGGTACCGTTGTGTGGAGTAGGGTTGTTACCATGTATATGTCGAACCCCCACGTCCCAGCAGCTGATGATCTGACCTTCCAGGGAAGATATATGCAGGTGGAAGGAGACAGCACAGATGTTGTAGACCCGTTTGGAATCTGGACCAGCAAGAGGCAGGTCAAGGTGGCCCTGAGTGTCACTGCCAGTTGAAACATCCTCCACCCACCTTCCACCTTCGTAATTGGAGGGAGCAGGGGCTACCTAACATACACAGGGCAGTCTAAAGTGTGCCGAACCTGTGGGAGATCAGGACACACGTCAGCGGTTTGTAAGGCAATCTTCTGTCGGAAGTGCAAGCAGGAGGGTCTCCTGAACAAGGACTGTCAGGAGGTAAAGAGCTGCAACCTGTGAGGATAGGAGGGTCACATGTACAAGGCCTGCCCAAGACGCAGTGGCGGGGTGGGGGTGGGCTGCTGATTACACACCTTTATCCGGAGGTGGCAATGTGAGCCGTGGACCACCAAAGACCAGCAAGGTACCACCAAACAGCAGGGGAACGGAGTCTAGCTGCACCCAGGAGGAAGAACAGGCTCCAGGTAACTTGGAATCGCAAATTTCTGGCAGCCCCCCTGTCAGACACTGAACTGGACTCTGTGGACCCTAGTGTCAGCCTGATGACACCAAAATGGGGGCTAAAATTGCCAGTATTAATGTGTAGTGTTAAATCGTTTACGTGATGTGTTTCGACTTTGGCCTTCCTAAACAGTGTTAAAGCTGCTGTTCTGTTTCTGCAGGACTGTGGGATACTGCACCTCCACACCTACAGGAGGTTGTTGATCTTGTGGGCCCACAGGCCATCAGTTTGGTCGGGGGACAATGATAACTGTTCCTCAGGCCTGGATATCCTGGTGCGAAGAGGCACCTTCACCATATCTGAGGCTAAGGAGTTATTGGGTGGGAGCCTCCTCGTCAGTTATCTCATGTACAGGAATGCTCCCCTGAGATTGATAAATGTGTACGCCCCAGCGGATAAGAGGGAATGGTTGGCTGTTTTGTCGCAGCTCCCACTGTTGCTGGCTACATCCAGGCAGGTCATTCTGGCCGGAGACTTCAACTCCATCATTGATGATCCGGCGGTTGGGGGATGGGGACAGTAAACTGGACGCCACATCCGCAATCCTGATGGAAACGGTCAAAGATGCCAAGCTGCGCGTAGCTACACCTGGTCATGGGCAGACAGGTCTATCCGCTCAAGGATAGTTTACCTGTTTGTGTCCCGAACGTTCTCGGACAGATCCACCGACGTCAAGACGGTGTTCTTCTCTGACCACTGCCTTCTGCTGTCCGACTGACACCTACAGGACACGCAGCGGGCTGGTCAGGACACGTGGAAGCTGAAAACAAAGTTATTGACCCCAGGAAACATTGAGGAACTCAAGAGGGATTACGCAAGTTGGTGAACCGAGAAGCTCGTCTTTGAGTCTCCAGCGGACTGGTGGGAAACGGCAAAAGGGAACATCAAGAGGTTCTTCATCCTCAAAGATGTTCCGGAAGCGAGAGAGAGGTAGGGAAAACTGTCCCAACTCCAAGAAGGTATGCAGAACTTGCTCCTGCTGCAGACGATGGGGGTTGATGTCACAGAGGATATCCAGGAGATGAAGGGCCAACAAGCCTCGCTCTGTGCGTTGGAGGCATCCACGATAATCTTTCAGTCCATGGTCCACATTGTGGAGCAGGACGAGACATGCTTGCATTTCTTCTTCTAGAAGGTGCACAAGGAGAGCTCCGTGCTCAGCAGCCTGAAGGAACAAGATGGCTCGATAATGTCATCTCAGGCTGACATCATGAGGATCAGCAAATCATTCCATGCCAGTCTGTATGTCTCGAAGACAACTGACAGCGCAGCCTCCCAGTCGTTCCTGTTCTCTATCATGGAGGTCTTAGACAACAGAACACGGGAGATGCTGGACCTGCCGTTATATCAGGATGAGCTGACCAAAGCCCTTGAGTGCCTTGAAAAGAATAAAATGCCCAGAAACGACGGCTGGAAAATGTCGAGTTCCATTCTGCTTTAAGGATTTTGATTGGCCAGGACCTGCTGGAGGTTTATGCCAGTATGCTTCTGTCAGGTGCCATGAGTGAATCCATGAGGAAAGGCATCACCACCCTTATCATCTATAAGCATAAGGGGGAGAGGGAGGAAATTTGAAATTGGCGAGCAATCTCATTGCTAAATGGAGATTACAAAATCTTGTTAAAGGTTATTGCCAACCGGGTCAAGTGTGCTCTGGGATCGGTGATTCACGCTGACCAAACCTGGGCTGGACCAGGCAGGAAGATCGCTGTGAGTCTCGCACTCATCAGGGAAACAATTGTCTACATGAAGGACAGGGGTGTGGATACCTGCCTCTTCAGCCTGGAGCAGGACAAAGCCTTTGACAAGATATTGCTCACGTACATGAGAGATGTTCTTTCCAAAATGGGCTTTGGGGAGGGAATCTGCAATTGGATCGACACCAGCATGGTGCAGTCTCAATCTTTGAATGGGAATCAGACAGCTTTCCAGTCAGATCTGGAGTCAGGCTGGGTGCGTTCTCTTTCCTGCCTTGTTTGTGTGCTGCAAAGAGCCATTTGCCAAGTTCATCAGGAAGGATGCAAGCCTGAGCGGGGTGACTATTTCTGGCAGTGTGGGCTGACAGTTTAAGGTTTTCTTGTGCATGGATGATGTCGCCGTTTTCTGATCAGATCCGCTGTCCGTGCACAGATTCATGTGAATCTGTGACCAGTTTGAACAGGCCTCAGGGGCCAAGGTAAACTGAGGCAAGAGTGAGGCCATGCTCTTTGTGAACTGCGCCGACCAATCCTCCATCCCCTTCACCGGCAAGACTGACCACCTGAAAGTGCTGGGTATTTGGTTTGGATGGATGGGGAATGCGCCAAGTATTGGGAGGAGTGTATCAGTAACGAGGCAGAAACTGGGCAGATGGGAACAACGGTCGCTCTCCATCCCGGGTAAAAACCTCGTCATCAGGTGTGAGGTACACTCAGTATTGTTATATGTGGAGAAAGTGAGGACTGCAGATGCTGGAGATCAGAGCTGAAAATGTGTTGCTGGAAAAGCGCAACAGGTCAGGCAGCATCCAAGGACCAGGAGAATCAACGTTTCGGGCATGAGCCCTTCTTCAGCCTGAAGAAGGGCTCATGCCCGAAACGTTGATTCTCCTGGTCCTTGGATGCTGCCTGACCTGTTGCGCTTTTCCAGCAACACATTTTCAGCTCTGATCTCCAGCATCTGCAGTCCTCACTTTCTCCACATATAACAATACTGAGTGTACCTCACACCTGATGACGAGGTTTTTACCCGGGATGGAGAGCGACCGTTGTTCCCATCTATCAGACAGCTTTCCAGTCAGATCTGGAGTCAGGCTGGGTGCGTTCTCTTTCCTGCCTTGTTTGTGTGCTGCAAAGAGCCATTTGCCAAGTTCATCAGGAAGGATGCAAGCCTGAGCGGGGTGACTATTTCTGGCAGTGTGGGCTGACAGTTTAAGGTTTTCCTGTGCATGGATGACGTCGCCGTTTTCTGATCGGATCCGCTGTCCGTGCACAGATTCATGTGAATCTGTGACCAGTTTGAACAGGCCTCAGGGGCCAAGGTAAACTGAGGCAAGAGTGAGGCCATGCTCTTTGTGAACTGCGCCGATCAATCCTCCATCCCCTTCACCGGCAAGACTGACCACCTGAAAGTGCTGGGTATTTGGTTTGGATGGATGGGGAATGCGCCAAGTATTGGGAGGAGTGTATCAGTAACGAGGCAGAAACTGGGCAGATGGGAACAACGGTCGCTCTCCATCCCGGGTAAAAACCTCGTCATCAGGTGTGAGGTACACTCAGTATTGTTATATGTGGAGAAAGTGAGGACTGCAGATGCTGGAGATCAGAGCTGAAAATGTGTTGCTGGAAAAGCGCAACAGGTCAGGCAGCATCCAAGGACCAGGAGAATCAACGTTTCGGGCATGAGCCCTTCTTCAGAATGAAGAAGGGCTCATGCCCGAAACGTCGATTCTCCTGCTCCTTGGATGCTGCCTGACCTGCTGCGCTTTTCCATTGTTATATGTGGCACAGGTCTTGCCTATTCACAAAACCTGCACTGTTGTAGTCACCCAGGCCATCTTCCACTTCATATGGAGATCAAAGATAGACCGGGTCTGAAGGGACACCATGTATAAAGGTCTGGGCAACGGGGGGAACAACGACCAAATGCCGCCCTCACCCTGATGACCACCTTTGTGTGTGGCTACATCAAACTGTGCGTGGATCTCCGGCAAACAAACACCATGTGTCAATACGTACAGAGATTCTACCTGTCCCCAGTGTTGCCAAGGATGGGCTTGACCACGTTGCTGCAGAACACTCCAAATAGTTGGACTGTTCCACATCACCTGTCCTTCGTGGAGAAATTTATGAAGGAAAATGCCTTGACCACAAGTCCTTCAGGAAGTGGTCAGTAGGCAGTGTCCTCGAGAAAAGGAGAGGGTGCATACTGTTGAGCAGTTCACTGGGCAGACTATCAAAGTCATTTGGCAGAATGCCTCATCACTAGAACTTTCAAACAAGCACCAAGACATGGCTTGGCTGGTGGTGAGAAGGGCTCTGCCTGTGAGATCCTTTATGCACACCCGGACTCTCTGCCCCACTGCCCGCTGCCCTCAAAGTGACTGCGGAGGATTCGAGACTGTCACATACTTCCTTCCAGAATGTGCCTATTCAAAGGAAATCTGGAGAGGAATGCAATGGTGTTTGTCAAGGTTCATCCCGAGGAGCTCTGTGACCCAAGACTCCATGCTCTATGGTCTGTTCCCTGGGCCACACTGAGACCAACATCAACTATGCCTGGCGGATCATCAACTCAGTGAAAGACACTCTTTGGTCTGCCCGAAACCTGTTGGTCTTCCAGTTGAAGGAGTTGATCCCGACTGAGTGTTGCAGACTGGTACATTCCAAGGTCCACGACTACGTGCTGAGGGATGCACTGTAGCTTGGGACAGCTGCCGCCAAGGTGCAGTGGGGAAAGACCACTCTGTCTGCATGCCTAAGGATAACGGGGCTCCCCCCCACACCCCAGTATTTTGGCTCCACTGATGCCTCAGCTAAACGCCAAGAGGCTGGATAGTTAATACACAGATTTGTAAATAAAAATTACTCAGTCTGTTTTCTGTATGTAAAGACATGTAATGTATACATATGAATAGAACATAGAACATAGAACAGTACAGCACAGAACAGGCCCTTCAGCCCACGATGTTGTGCCGACCACTGATCCACATGTATGCACCCTCAAATTTCTGTGACAAATGATATCACCAATTGTGCAGATGTCAAAAGATTTCTATGTATAAAGTATAGGAAATAAATTTTAAAAATTACAGTTACTTCAATGTAACTACTGTACAGTTAGTCCCACAACATAATTGCTCGGTCTTACCAACATTAAGATGATATGTAATAATAATATTTCCTGCATTTGCTAAAATAAGAGATGATATCAATTACATAATTAAAATTTTTTAATCTCATCATCATATTTTAACAATATAATCTGTTTCATTTCATATCTTTAATGTTATTCTATCTTCCCCCTCACATGCATTTCACCGGACTTGGTTCATTATTGTCCCATTTGTGTCTAATATCTCTCAATCTAAATATAAATTGACTACCGTATTTCATTGTCAGTGTGGGCACAGTATTATTGTACTTCACGATGTAAAAGTAATATTGTTCCACTGTTTGTATTCCTATTGTGTGTTAATGATCGGGAACTTACTGTAATGATATCTCCATTGTGGCCATGCACACCAATCCCCGATTCAACGAACAAAGAAAAACAAAGACAATTTACTGCCCAGGAACAGGCTCTTCGGCTCTTCAAGCCCGAGCTGATCAAAATGTACTGTCTCAACCTGTCGGTCAATTCCTAAGCATTTGTATCCCTCTGCTCCGCACCTACTCATGCATCGATACAGACGCATCTTAAATAAATCTACCGTGCCTGTCTCTACCACTGCTGCTGGCAACACGTTCCAAACGCCCACAACCCTCTGTGTGAAGTACTTGCCGCATGTATCCACCTTAAACTTTCCACCACTCACCTTGAAAGCATGACCTCTGGTTATTGAATCCTTCACCCTGGGAAAAAAATCTTGTCTCTATCCACCATGTTTATACCCTTGATGATTTTGTAAACATCAGTCAGGTTCCCCCTCAATCTCCTTTTCTTGAGTGAAAATAAACATAACCTACTCAACCTCTCTTCAAGCAGGATTCATCCCTGCTTCGTTAGAATAGTGTACAATAAATTCTAGTATGTCATTTATTTCAGAGAATTACCATTGTTTCCTTGTGAAAATTAATGTCCACTGTCCTTTTCACACTTATGCTATTGATGAATTAACTCACCTGGTCTATCCTTGTGCATTTGGTACGAGGCAACTTTTTTTTCTCCAATTGCTTTGTGTTAATTAATGATTCATAATTAGTTGAATCTCTGGTGTGTCAGTTTTGTTTATTTCATTTCACCTAACATTGTAGGATGAAGTTAATATTTTACATAAACAGTACTTTGCAGAACCACAGAACAGATCCATTACAGCAGCCTGCTCTTCTCAATCTGAGTTTATCATCTGCCAATTCGACATTTTCAGATCTCTATCCCAGAGTGATTGTAATTTTCAAAGGTAGTGCTCAGCTTTACCATTGAATACTCCCAAATATTTCCTCACCAATGTCAGTGAATTTCATTTTCAGCACTCAGACTATTGGCCTACTGGAAAAGGAACAAGTCTGCAACATTGAACTGTACTGAGTCTCTTCCATTGTTTATTCACAGAATGAACCTAACATTGACGAGACCAACATTTGGATGGCATTCCAATCGGCTAAGTAGAAGGTGTTGTTACACCCACAGTGCTGTCAGGGATGGTGTTCCAGGATATGGAAGAAAGCAACAGCAATGGAAACTGATAGCGAGTGTTCTCTGGATGCATTCTCTGATGTCATGTGTGGAGGTGTTATTTCTGAATTCCAGACTTGGTTATTCTACTAATTACCCACATCTGTATTTGGTATAATTATTTCCTGTGCAATTTGTCTTGTGTATTTCACAGTTCCCAATTGTATTTTGGGGGGGCTTCTGTTGTATTTTCTGTTTTGCCACATCTCTCATCCTCTCTCTGCCTCCCTTTATTTCATGAGTCTGGTAGTGACAGTGATCCTGTTCAGATGAAAATGCGGTCTGCCAGAGTGTTTCACGTGTTAGCTGTTCTCCATGGCAGTGACAGGTCTCCTGGTCATGGTCACGATTGTGATATTAAACAGGGTCGCTGGCATTTACTTCTAATTTAGTTTCCTACCTATCACATCAATTTTCAGTTTCCTTACGGCCTTAGATTAGCTCCTATGGAAAGTTCTACCTGGTCAGCAGCCGCTTTCATAGAGTCATAGAGTCAAAGAGATATACCGTATGGAAACAGACCCTTCACTCCAACCCGTCTGTGCCGACCAGATACCCCAGCCCAATCTAGTCCCACCTGCCAGCACCCGGCCCATATCCCTCCAAACCCTTCCTATTCATATACCGATCCAAATGACTCTTAATTGTTGCAATTGTACCAGCCTCCACCACAAACTCTGGCAGCTCATTCCATACACGTACCACCCTCTGCGTGAAAACGATGCCCCTTAGGTCTCTTTTATATCTTTCCCCTCTCAGCCCTTTCGTTCTGGACTCCCCGACCCCAGGGAAAAGACTTTGCCTATTTATCCTATCCATGCCCCTCATAATTTTGTAAACCTCTATAAGCTCACACCTCAGCCTCGACGCTCTAAGGAAAACAGCCCCAGCCTGTTCAGCCTCTCCCTGTAGCTCAGATCCTCCAACCCTTGCAACATCCTTGTAAATCTTTTCTGAACCCTTTCAAGTTTCACAACATCTTTCCGATAGGAAGGAGACCAGAATTGCACGCAATATTCCAACAGTGGCCGAACCAATGTCCTGTACAGCCGCAACATGACCTCCCAACTCCTGTACTCATCCAAATCATTTATGTAAATGGCAAATAGTAGAGGGCCCAGCAGAGATCCTTATGGCACTCCACTGGTCACAGGCCTCCAGACTGAAAAACAACCCTCCACCACCAACCCTCTGTCTTCCATCTTTGAGCCAGTTCTGTATCCAAATGGCTAGTTCTCCCTGTATTCCATGAGATCGAATCTTGCTAATCAGTCTCCCATGGGGAACCTTGTTGAAAGCCTCAGTGAAGTCCATGTAGATCACATCTACTGCTCTGCCCTCATCAATCTTCTTTGTTACTTCTTCAAAAAAACTGAATCAAGTTTGTGAGACATGATTTTCCACGCACAAAGCCATGTTGACTATCCCAAATCAGTCCTTGCCTTTCCAAGCACATGTCCATTCTTTCCCTCAGGATTCCCTCCAGCAACTTGCCCATCACCGACATCAGGCTCACCGGTCTATAGTTCCCTGGCTTGTCTTTACCGCCCTTCTTATACAGTGGCAGCACATTTGCCAACCTCCAGTCTCCCGGCACCTCACCTGTGACTATCGATGATACAAATATCTCAGCAATGTCCCACCACTCACTTCTCGGGCTTCCCACAGAGTTCTCGGGTACACCTGATCTGATCCTGGGCATTTATTCACTTTAAACCTTTCAACACGTCCAGCAATTCCTCTTCTATAATCTGGACATGTTGCAAGATGTCACCATCTAATCCCCTACAGTCTTTCTCTTCCATATCCTTTTCCACAGTAAATACTGATGCAAAATATTCATTTCATATCTCCCCCATTTTCTGTGGCTCCACACAAAGGCCACCTTGCTGATCTTTGAGGGGCCGTATTCTCTCCCTAGTTATCATTTTGTCCTTAATATATTTGTAAAAACCCTTTGGATTATCCTTAATTCTATTTGCCAAAACTATCTCATATCCCCATTTTGCCCTCCTGATTTCCCTCTTAAGGATACTCCTACTTTCTTTATACTCTTCTAAGGATTCACTTGAACTTTCCTGTCTATACCTGACATATGTTTCCTTCTTTTTTAGAACCAAACCCTCAATTTCTTTAGTCATCCAGCATTCCCTTTACCTACCAGCCTTACCTTTCACCTTGACAGGAATATACTTTCTCTGGATTCTTGTTATCTCATTTTTGAAGGCTCCCATTTTCCAGCTGTACCTTTACCTGCGAACATCTGGCTCCAATCAGCTTTCGAAAGTTCTTGCCTAATACCGTCAAAATTGGCCTTTTTCCGATTTTGAACTTCAACTTTTAGATCTGGTCTATCCTTTTCTATCACTATTTTAAAACGAATAGAGGTATGGTCACTGGCCCCAAAGTGCTTCCCCACTGACACCTCAGTCACCTGCCCTGCCTTATTTCCAAAGAGTAGGTTAAGTTTTGCACCTTCTTTAGTAGGTATATCCACACACTAAATCCAGAAAATTGTCTTGTACACACTTAAGAAATTCCTCTCCATGTAAACCTTTAACACTATGGCAGTCCCAGTCGATGTTTGGAAAGTTAAATCCCCGACAATAACTACCCTATTATTCTTAAAGCTAGCTGAGATCTCCTTACAAGCTTGTTTCTCATTTTCCCTCTGAGTCTTGGGGGGTCTATACTACAACCCCAATCAGGTGATCATCCCTTTCTTATTTCTCAGTTCCACCCAAATAACTTCCCTCGACGTATTTCCGGGAATATCCTCCCAACAGCATATAAAACAGTAATTGCTGCTCCTGGAATTCAAGGAAATGACTTCCAGCATCTAAAATACTTCAAAAAAGAAGCAGTTCATACTGCCAGAAAGTTTTCCTGTCCTCCATCTTCGATTACCCAGACCTTTGATGCATTCGTGGAAATTTGCTCCCAAAAGCTAAGAGCAAAATATTGCACTGAAAAGATAGCGGTCTATGTCAGAGGAATTATAATCGTGCTTACCTGTGTTACAAACCCTTTCATATATTTTGTGGATGAACCTGTTCACATATTAAATTATATGTATGCAATATATATGTATACATTTTTGTATAATATGTATGGTATTATATGTATGTATTATGATATTAAGAAAATCACTGATGTATTGTCCCCATCCGTATGTAAGGATACTAGTGACTGCCAGACTACTCAGATCCTTTGGCATCATGGTAGCCCACAAACCTACCAACACACTCTCTCTCTCACTAGTATCCTCACATACAGTTGAGGGAAGACACCACTTCGACTGGGACAATACATCTATCCTAGGACAAGCCAAACAAAGACATGCTCGAGAATTCCTAGAAGCATGACATTCAAACCAGAACTCTGTCAACAACCAAGTCGAGTTAGACCCCATCTACCACCCCTGAAAAGAAACAGGAAGTGACTTCACCACAGGAAATGACACCATCAAAGGAACCGACATCACCAACCCAATGAAACCCAAACATAAAAATAGAAAGCAGGAAGTTTCAGCATTACTTTGCATAAAGTCCACTGAAGATGTTACTGAGTAAGGTAATGAAACGTCTGGAAATGAACCTCACAGCTCTGCGAGCAAACCTACATTCAATTCCTAGTCTATTGACAACCACCACATCTTATTAAAGATTAAGATTTCAAAAATTCAAAGTTTAACATGTATTTTTCTTGTTCATGGCACACAAAACACAACTTCAACGATGCATGCATTCAGAATTAATGTGCACAAAGTCAGTGAATGTATCGCTAATACATTTGGAACACATGACCGTCAATCTTAACTTGCTATTTTGCCAACAATCCAGAGGGCACTGGAGGTGAGGTTCAAGTTGAAATGAACAGGTGCAGACTCGTCACAGGAAGGACTTCATTTCTATGGAGACATAGAGATGTCGAGCATTGGAAACAGACACTTCGGTCCAACCCGTCCATGCCGACAAGATATCCAAAACCAATCTTGTGCCACCTGCCAGCACCCGGCCTATATCCTCCAAATCGTTCCTATTCATATACCCGGGCAAATATCTCTTAAATTTGGATGTCTATATCTTTCATCATTTATTTATTCAGGTGATGTGAGCATTGGTGATAAGGAGAGTCTCCTTCAATTAGGCAAAAAAATGACTGCAGATGCTGGAAACCAGATTCTGGATTAGTGGTGCTGGAAAAGCACAACAGTTCAGGCAGCGTCTGAAGAGCAGTAGAGTTGACGTTTCGGGCAAAAGCCCTTCATGAGGAATACAGGCAGAGTGCCTGAAGGGTGGAGAGACAAAAGAGAGCAGGATGGGAGTGTGGATAATGTCACATAGAGTACAATAGGTGAGTGGGGGAGGGGATGAAGGTGATAGGTCAAGGAGGAGGATAGGTGGAAAAGAATATAGGCAGGTAGGACAAGTCATGGAGACAGTGCTAAGCTGGAAGTTTGGAACTGGGGTGAGGTGGGGGAAGGCAAAATGATGAAACTGTTGAAATCCACATTGATGCCATGGGGTTGAAGTGTTCCGAGGTGGAATATGAGGTGTTCTTCCTCCAGGCATCAGGTGGTGAGTGAGCTGTGGTGAAGAAGCCCCAGGGCCTCCATGTCCTCGGCAGAATGGGTGGGGGAGTTGAAATGTTGGGCCACAGGGCGGTGTAGTTGATTGGTGCGGGTGTCCCAGAGATGTTCCTTAATGTGCTCTGCTAGGAGGCATCCAGTCTTCCCAGTGTAGAGGAGACAGCATCGGGAGCAACGGATACAATAATTGATATTGGTGGATGTGCAGGTAAAACTTTGATGTATGTGGAAGGCTCCTTTAGGACCTTGGATGGAGGTGAGGGAGGAGGTGTGGGCGCAGGTTTTGCAAATCCTGCGGTGGCAAGGGAAGGTGCCAGGACGGGTGGGTGGATGGAACGGCCTTTGCGGAAGGCAGTAAGGGGTGGGGAGGGAAATATATCCCTGGTGGTGGGTCCGTGTGGAGGTGGCGGAAATGTCGGCGGATGATTTGGTTTATGCGAAGGTTGTCGGGTGGAAGGTGAGCACCTGGGGCATTCTGTCCTTGTTATGGTTGGAGGGGTGGGGTCTGAGGGCAGAGGTGCGGGATGCAGAAGAGATGCGTTGGAGGGCATCTTTGACCATGTGGGAAGAGAAATTGCGCTCTCTAAAGAGGGAGGCCATCTGGTGTGTTTTGTGGTGGAACTGGTCCTCCTGGGAGTAGATACGGTGGAGGCGGAGGAATTAGGAATATGGGATGGCATTTTTTCAGGAGGTAGGGTGGGAAGAGGTGTAATCCAGGCATCTGTGGGAGTCGGTGGTTTTGTACAAAATGTTGGTGTCAAGTCGGTCATCATTAATGGAGATGGAGAGGTCCAGGAAGGGAAGGGAGGTGTCACAGGTGGTCCAGGTAAATTTAAGGTCAGGGTGGAATGTGTTGGTGAAGTTGATGAATTGGTCAACTGCCTCGCGGGAGCACCAGGTGGCGCCAATGCAGTCATCAATGTAATGGAGGAAGAGGTGGGGAGTGGTGCCGGTGTAATTATGGAAGATGAACAGTTTTACGTAACCAACAAAGAGACAGGCATAGCTGGGGCCCATACGGGTGTCCATGGCTACCGCTTTGGTCTGGAGGAAGTGGGAGGATTCGAAGGAGAAATTATTAAGGATGAGGACCAGTTCGGCCAAACAAATGAGAGTGTCGGTGGAAGGATACTGTTGGGGACGTCGGTAGAGGAAGAAACGGAGGGCTTGGAGGCCCTGGTCATGGCGGATGGAGGTGTAGAGGGACTGGATTTCCATGGTGAAGATGAGACATTATGGGCTTGGGAAACGGAAGTCTTTTGGAGGAGGTGGAGGGCATGGGTGGTGTCTCAAACGTATGTGGGAAGTTTCTGGACTATGGGGAATAGGACAGTGTCGAAGTAGTTAGAGATGAGTTCAGTGGGGCAGGAGCATGCTGAGACAATGGGTCAGCCAGGGTGGTCAGGCTTGTGGATCTTGGGAAGGAGGTAGAACTGGGCAGTGTGGGACTGCCGGACTACGAGGTTGGAAGCTGTGGGTGGGAGATCTCCTGAGGTGATGAGTTACTGTATGATCTGTGAGATGGTTTGGTGATGGGGGGGTGGGGTCATGGTCGAGGGGGTGGTAGGAACTGGTGTCCTCGAGTTGGCGTCTGGCTTCAGCAGTGTAGAAGTCAGTGCGCCAGACTACCACTGCACCCCCTTTATCTGCTGGCTTGTTGGTGATGTCGTGATTGGAGCAGAGGGATTGTAGGACTGCGCGTTGTGAGGGTGAGAGATTGGAGTGGGAGTGGGGTGGGTGTCACGGTGGTACAGTGGTTAGCACTGCAGCCTCACAGCGCCAGAGACACGGGTTCAATTCCCGCCTCAGGCAACTCTCTGTGTGGAGTTTGCACATTTGCCCCGTGTCTGCGTGGGTTTCCTCCGGGTGCTCCGGTTTCCTCCCACAATCCAAAAATGTGCAGGTCAGGTGAATTGACCACGTTAAGTTGCCCGTAGCGTTAGGTGAAGGGGTAAATGTGGGGGAGTGGGTCTGGGTGGGTTCCGCTTCGGCGGGTCAGTGTGGACTTGTTTGGCCAAAGGGCCTGTTTCCAAACTGAAATCTAATCTAATCTAATCTAGACTGGTTCAGGCGGTTAATGTCCCGGTGGCAGTTGGAGATGAAGTCGAGGGCGGGTAATAGGCCAGCACAGGGTGTCCAGGTGGATGCAGTGTGTTGGAGGTGGGCAAAGGGGTCCTCGGAAGGTGGGTGGGAGTCCTGATTGTGAAAGTAAGCTTGGATGCAGAGGCGGCGGAAGAAGTGTTAGACGTCACGGCGTGTATTAAATTCATTGATGCGTGGGCGCAGTGTGATGATGGTGAGTCTTCTGCTGAGGACTGATCGTTTGTCCTCCATGAGGGGGTGGTCTGGAGGGATATTGAAAACTCGGCAGGGCTGGGAGCTGGGATCTGGTGTGAGTGTCGAGCTGGGAGTGGGGGCGGAGCCTGTGTGTGGGGTGGTGGGGGGAATGGGAGTGGAGTCATGAGCAGGGATGGTGTTCCCCTCAGGGTTCTGGGGGCGGGGATGGTGACAGTGGGATCTG
>NW_025215021.1:55511-59000 GCF_004010195.1 Chiloscyllium plagiosum
TTGGATGTCAGTTGAGGGTGACCAGGGAAAGAGAGAATGTGAGTGGAAGCTTGTGTGGAACATCAACACATAGAACAAAGAACATTACAGCACAATTCAGGCCGTTCGGCCCTCGATGTTGCACTGATAAATGAAACCAATCTGAACCCATCTCACCTGCACTATTCCATTCTCGTCCATGTGCCTATCCAATGACCATTTAAATTCCCTTAAAATTGGTTTCTGAGTAAAGAAACTACCTCTGCCATCTATGCTATATCTATCACTCCTCAATATAAGGCTATGTCACCTCATGCTAGCCATCACCATCCGAGGAAAAACAGTCTCACTGCCCACCCTATCTCACCCTCTGATTATTTTATCAGTCTCAATTAAGTCACGTTTCAACCTTCTTCTCTCCAACAGCCTCAAATCCCTCAGCCTTTCCTCCTAAAACCTTCTCTCCAGACCAGGCAACGTTCTTGTAAATTTTGTCTGAACTCTTTCCAAAGCTTCCACACACTTCGCATAATGTGGTGACCAGAACTGTACACAATACTCCAAGTGCGGCCACACCAGAGTTTTGTATAGCTGCAGTACAACCTCATGGTTCTGAATGTCAGTTCCTCTATTACTAAAAGCTATCGCACCATATGCCTTTATAACAACCCTATTCATCTGGGTGGCAACATTCAGAGATCTATGTACATGGACACCGAGATCTCGCTGCTCATTGACACTACCAAGAATCGTATCATTAGCCCAGTTCTCTTTATTCCTGTTACACCGTTCAACGTGAATCACCTCACACTTTTCTGCATTAAAATCTATTCGCCACCTCTCAGACCAGCTCTGCAGCTTATCTATGTCCCTCTGTAAACTATTACATCCTTCGGCACTATCCACAGCACTACCAACCTTAGTCTCATCCACAAATTTACTAAGCCATCCTTATATGCTCTCATCCAGGTCGTTCATAAAAATGACAAGAAAACAGTGGCATTAAAACAGATCCTTGAGGTGCACAAAGAGTAACTGAACCAGGATGAACATTTTCCATCAGCCACCACCCTGTCTTCTTTCAGCTTGCCACTTTCTGATCCAAATCACCAAATTGCCTTCAATCTCTTGCCTCAGTATTTTGTGCAATAGCCTACCCTGTGGAACTTTATCGAATGTCTTTTTGAGATCCATACACACAAAATAAACTGCTTTACCCTCATCCACCTGCTTGGTCACCTTCTCAAAGAACTCAATAGGTTTTTTTTGAGGTATGGCCTACCCTTCACAAAACCATGTTAACTATCCGTAATCAATTTATTTCTTTCTAGATGATAATAAATCATATCTGATATAACCTTTTCCAAGTCTAACCACAACCAAAGTAAGTCTATCATTACCAACGTTGTCTCTACTTTCCTTCTCACACAACGGAATAACATTTGCTATCTTCCAGTCTTCTGGCACAATTCCTGTAGACAATGACAACATAAAGATCGAAGCCAAAGGCTCGATAATCTCCTCCCTGGGTCCCAGAGAATCCTCAGATCAATCCCATCGGGCAAGGGCACTTATCTATTTTCACTCTGTCCAGAATTGCTCACACCTCCTCCTTGTGAACCTCAGTGCCACCTCGTCTCGTAGGCTGTGTCTCAACATTCTCCTCGACCACATTGTCTTTTTATAGTGTGAATATGTTCCATGTTGTATGATGCCACAAGGTCATCCACATTTGTGGCTCCCATCTTTGAAAAGCAGTGGAAATCATTGGTCGCTGATTGAATTTATTCTTTAATGTTTGAAAATATGCCAAATCATTGTCCTTTTTGTCACTGTGTTTCTTTTCCAAATGTTTAATAAGACGGGAAGGCTTCATGGCCTCGTTGGAAAAACTTTTTTCACAGAGCAAGCACAGTGGTAACTGCTTATTAGATGGAGATCGAATAAAGCCATATCGCAATTAGTCCATGCTATACTGCCTGCACTTTTTCTTATTCGATGATGCCATTTTTACACTGTCGCTCGAATACCCTGATGGAATCGTGGGTATTACCTTATCACAATAATTTTAAGATGCTCAGACAAGTGGCAAAATTTGATTGGCTAATTAGCTGTAATGCGCATTCATTCTGCCACCCGGTAGAACAATTCAAAAGCTGTGTTTCGCCTTCCTAGAAGCGACATGAGTTCGGTGATATTGATCTCGGCGGTAGAATCAGTGCCAACTGCGAACGAGTTCAAATGGTTTGCCATTCACAGAGAAGACCATCAATACTAGCGCAGCAACCAATCAGAGCGCACGCCTCCTTGGGTGAAGGGAAATAACAGACTCGTTATGCGACTATCCATCTGCACACAGCAATGTCCTTCAAGGACACAGCAGTCTTCCAAGTGATTGGTAAGCTCTCTACAAAGTCATTCAGTGCCCCCTTGCCGCCCCCTTTGACTTCAACGCCCACTGAAGGAAGGCAAACACCCCTCAGGTGGCACTTCCACCCCCATTGATTAGATTAGATTACTTACAGTGTGGAAACAGGCCCTTCGGCCCAACAAGTCCACACCGACCCGCCGAAGCGTAACCCACCCAGCCCCCTTTGACTTCAACGCCCACTGAAGGAAGGCAAACACAGGTGGCACTTCCACCCCCATTGATTAGATTAGATTACTTACAATGTGGAAACAGGCCCTTCGGCCCAACAAGTCCACACCGACCTGTAAATTTTTGCTATAAATTCTGTGCCTTACAATTGTGTCCTCCACTATCACCTGATGAAGGAGCGTCGCTGCGAAAGGTAGTGTGCTTCCAATTAAACCTGTTGGACTATAACCTGGTGTTGTGTGATTTTTAACTTTATACACAGTTATTAATCTCACCTGCTGATTCTCTCCAGCCCAGAAGAAAGAAACATTCTGCCTTTTTTGGTTTTTAAGAGGAAGCCTTGCTGTAACTCTAGCAGGAGAGAACTCAAGCTTTTAGCTTTAGCAGCCAACAAAAACATTCAACCGACTGAAAGCAAAACTCAAAGCTATCCTGGGTGTGTGGGAGCCTTGTCCCCAAACACTCATGATTCTTTAAAAACAAATACCCAGAGGGAACTCAAAGCTGTTTACCAACTGCCTGTTTGAAGGAGACATTTCATCACCACTGTGACAACACCTATCTGCAAGAGAAACATAGAGTCACAGAGAATTGCCCATAGTGTTAGGTACATCGGTCAGAGGGAAATCGGTCTGGGTGGGTTACTCTTCAGAGGGTCGGTATGGACTTGTTGGGCTGAAGGGCCTGTTTCCACACTGTAGGTAATCTAATCTAATCACATGTACAGCATGGAACAGGTCCTTCGGTCCAACTTGTCCCTGCTGACCAGATCTCCCAACCCAATTTAGTCCCACCTGCCAGCATCCGGCCCATATCCCTCTAAACCCATCTTATTCATACACCCATCCAAATGCCTCGTAAATGTTGCAGTTGTACCAGCCTCTCCCGCTTCCTCTGGCAGCTCATTCCAT